>NW_022630503.1:121358-191864 GCF_010909765.2 Amblyraja radiata
ACGCTCTCCCTGTGACCGCATGTGTTTTCTCCGGGTGCTCCAGTTTCCTCCCACATTCCAAAGACATACAGGTTTGTAGGTTAATTGGCTTTGGTAAATTGTAAATTGTCCCTGGTGTGTAGGATAGCGCTAGTGTACGGGGTGATCGCTGGTTGGCACGGACACAGTGGGCCAAAGTGCCTGGTTCCACACTGTATCTCGAAAGTCTAAAGCCTAACGTAAAGTCTGAAGTCATCGTGCTATACTGCCTCCATCAGAGTCCTGAATTCTCTGGAGCAGAACTTGCTTCCACTCTGAACTGACAACTGCCTTGCCTGCAGGCCAATTGTACCTGATAGATGATGCTTTTAAACTACTCTTGACTGTAAATAAAGTGCCAGTATCTCAGCAGCTGCCAGCGGCTGGTAGGTTGTAGACACAAGAAGCTGCCGTTGCGGGGGATCTTGACCAAAATGTAAAGTGCAGGAGGGGCTCAATGGGTCAGGCAGCATCTGTGGAGGGAATGGGCAGACAACATTTCAGACTAATGGGGTAGGAGGGAGAATTCTGGAATAGAGGGGTGGGGGTGGTGCAAAAGCTGGCAGATGATAAGGGAAGATGTTTGAAGACCTGGAGAGCAGCAGGAATCACGGGGGGGGGGGGGGGAGCAGTGAGAGAGGGCCTCCCAGGACTCCATGTTCATGTGTTATAGTAGTAGAATCATGCCATTTGGCCCATCATGTCTACTACGCCATTCAATCATGGCTGATCTATCTTTCACTCTCAACCCCATTCTCCTGCCTTCTCCCCATAACCACTGACACCCGTACTAATCAAGAATCTTATCAATCTCCGCCTTGATAATATCCATTGACTTGGCCTCCACCGCCTTCTGTGGCAATGAATTCCACACATTCACCACCCTCTGACAAAATAAATTCCTCCTCATCTCCTTGGAGAATCCAGTTGGAGAGAGGAGGAAAACATCTTCAAAGTTGACACCCTTTAAGGATATTTTGCTGTAGAGCAGGAAAATAGAGACAATACATATGCTAGAATCTTGAGCAGAACACAAAGTGCTGGAGGAACTCACAGGTCAGGCAGCATCTGTGGAGAGAAATGGCCAGATGGCATGATTGGCTGCTATTTCTTTGCTTCTCTATTGACTCAACAAATCCTGATTAGGGTGTTAATTAGTTGCTGCTTGAAAGAAAGCACAAGGCACAGGGAAATGTGGAGTTACTGGCAAGATGTCAAAACCAAAACTGTCTTGTAAAAATCAGAAGGGATTGTGGATTGAGGGGATGTGAGGGGCAGATACATGAGTCAGTGTTTGCAGAGTTTATTGTTGGATAATAGCTGGAGCACACGGTATGTAGCAGTGTGGGGATAGAACTCAGGCATGAACTTTGCTGTCCTTGGTCCTATGTAGCATGCAGTTAAATCTTTTCCTGCTCTTTCCTGCTCCTGGCATTGACCATGTCAGTGATCTTCCATCACATGTGTATATAATGGATCTAAATGATTCTCCAACCCTGAAAGTAGACTCTCTCTCTTCTCCCACAGCATGTCCACCAAGGTGCTCAAAACCTCTCATACCCCTCTCTGCCCTGCACCTAGATTACAGTTTAGTTTATAGTCACATGTACCGAGGTACAGGGAAAAGCTTTTGTTGTGTGCTATCCATTCAGCAGAAAGACAATACATGATATTACAATCAACCCTTTTACAGTGTATGAATACATGATAAGTCCACTATTCTAAACCTTCTCAACATCTAATGGCAATTAATCAAATGTCCTTTAAGATATACTGGCATTAACATAGAAACATAGAAACATAGAAAATAGGTGCAGGAGTAGGCCATTCGGCCCTTCGAGCCTGCACCGCCATTCAATATGATCATGGCTGATCATCCAACTCAGTATCCTGTACCTGCCTTCTCTCCATACCCCCTGATCCCTTTAGCCACAAGGGACCACATCTAACTCCCTCTTAAATATAGCCAATGAACTGGCCTCAACTACCTTCTGCGGGAGAGAATTCCAGAGATTCGCCACTCTCTCTGTGAAAAACGTTTTCCTCATCTCGGTCCTAAAAGATTTCCCCTTTATCCTTAAACTGTGACCCCTTGTTCTGGACTTCCCCAACATCGGGAACAATCTTCCTGCATCTAGCCTGTCCAACCCCTTAAGAATTTTGTACGTTTCTATAAGATCCCCCCTCAATCTTCTAAATTCTAGCGAGTACAAACCGAGTCTATCCAGTCTTTCTTCATATGAAAGTCCTGACATCCCAGGAATCAGTCTAGGTGAACCTTCTCTGTACTCCCTCTATGGCAAGAATGTCTTTCCTCAGATTAGGAGACCAAAACTGTACGCAATACTCCAGGTGTGGTCTCACCAAGACCCTGTACAACTGCAGTAGAACCTCCCTGCTCCTATACTCAAATCCTTTTGCTATGAATGCTAACATACCATTCACCTTCTTCACTGCCTGCGGCACCTGCATGCCTACTTTTAATGACTGGTGTACCATGACACCCAGGTCTCGTTGCATCTCCCCCTTTCCTAATCGGCCACCATTCAGATAATAATCTACTTTCCTGTTTTTGCCACCAAAGTGGATAACCTCACATTTATCCACATTATACTGCATCTGCCATGCATTTGCCCACTCACCCAGCCTATCCAAGTCACCTTGCAGCCTCCTAGCATCCTCCTCACAGCTAACACTGCCCCCCAGCTTCGTGTCATCCGCAAACTGATCACTCTAGAAATTGCACCCTGCTAATGCTGAAACTGGACTGTCTGCAGGGGGATACACTTAGGTTTGGCGCAGCCACCACCAAGACTCAGTGGGAAAAAGCCTAAAGTTTTTGACTCGCCCACCTTGGGCTTACTATGGTCCACAGACACCATAAAAAAAACCCTTGGACTTTTTGGCCACAGAATGTTTAAGAGAAAAAAAAGATGTCTCACTGATATAATGCTAATAGATTAATAGATGGATGTCAGGGGTTATGGGGAGAAGGCAGGAGAATGGGGTTAGGAGGGAAAGATAGATCAGCCATTATTGAATGGCAGAGTAGACTTGATGGGCCGAATATTCTAATTCTAAACGCAGACCACATCTATGGAAAAGCCCAGCAAAGACTTTTCCATCTCCGACAGCTAAGGAAGTTCAGAGTAAGGTCTCATCTCATGCTCCGCTTTTATACAGCCATCATCGAAAGCATCCTCACTTCATCCATCACAGTCTGGTTCGCCAGTCTCGACTCACTCTCCCGGAAGAAATTACAGCGCATCATAAACAGAGCATCCAAAATTATTGGCTTACCCCTACCACCCCTTGAATCACTTTACCACAAACGGACACTTCACAAAGCCCGCAAGATCATCTCTGACCCCACTCACCCTACACACTATGCCTTTCAGCTACTGCCCTCTGGGAGGCGTTACAGGTCAATTGCCTCCAAAACAAACCGCTTCAAAAACTGTTTCATTCCCACTGCAATTAACATTTTAAACTCTGTACGGTGAGGAAATACGAATAAGCATGGCCCTTATGTATTATGAAATGTGTCTGTTTGTATGTATATCTATGTTACAAGTTTAATGTTTGATGAAATGTTGGAACCTGTACCGAGCTGTACTGAAAACAAATTCCACCAGCCTGGCTGTGTGGTCATTAAAATACAATACAATACAATACAAATCACATAAAATTATGAAGTAATCATGCAATTCTTTCAATGTAAATAGCACTGATGAACTTAAAGAGCATTTTGAGGGGGATAAACTGCTGCGAGACACTAACATTGTGATTATGGAGTGAGAGAAGAAACTTCAGATGATGCCTGTGTCAATTCATATTGATGGAATTAATTAAATATGGCATATCTTTGCACTTTCCAACATCTTCACTATTTTGTGTAGGAAGGAACTGCAGATGCTGCTTTATACTGACGAGAGACACAAAATGCTGGAGTAACTCAGCGGGTCAGACAGCATCTCTAGAGGAAAGAATCGTTTCGGGTTGAAACCCTTCTTCCACTATTTTGTACGTGTCGATAACTTGAAAGGTTAGTGTTTAGAATTATTCAATAATATGTTTATCAGAAACATTATACTAAATTTCATTGACTTTTCTCTTTCCTAAGGATTTTCTATCTGGCATGATTCATACTACGAGAACATAGAACAGTACAGCATAGGAACAGTGCCTTCAGCTCACAATGTCTGTGCCAGAAGTGATACCAAGATGCACTAATCTTAAAGAAGATAGACACAAAAAGCTGGAGTAACTCAGCGGGACAGGCAGCACCTCTGGAGAGAAGGAATGGGTGACGTTTCGGGTCGAGACCCTTCTTCAGACCTTGCGCTAATCTTATCTGCCTGCACATGACCCATTATTCCTCCATTCCCCTGCAGTATTTTGTGGCCTTTGAAGTATACATACAGGTACACAATACTAGCCTGCCCTGGAGGCATGCGTACTGGGGTGTACGTATCAGAACATTGAATGGTAGGCCTTTCTGTGGTCTGTGCAGTCACCTGCTGGAATTGTCGCAGCGTTACAGTAGGAAGACAGATAGCAAACCTGTACTTAAGGAAGAAACAAAGCACTCTATCAATGGTAATGTATTTTTGCAGTTATTATGCAAAAGTGCAGGGGTTATTTGTGTTTCTTTTGGGCATGGATAATTCTTTTACAATCATTCATTCTGTGATCTTGTCGGCAACGTTTACAAATAAAATGATACTCAGCAATGTCCTACTCACCGATGCCGTTTGGGCTAGGTCACATCCAAACCACATCCAAAATGGCAACACTTCTTTACCAGGGCCTCTAAATCTTGGGGTTTTCTGCCACCCTCTCTGTCTGATTACAGCTGTGAAGCAAGGACATTGTTTTTAGAAGTCGAGATCAGAATTTTTGGTTCCCTTTCCTCGACCATTTCCCCACCCCTTTCTGTTCTTAGAGGTGGTATTGATGGTTAAATCTTTATTTTTTAAAAGCACATGTCTCATTTTATCCCCCAGGTTAATCAACGTGTCTTGATGCTTTCAATTAGTGCATTCGGCTGAATATCGATTGTAAATCAATAATTATATACATTTTTTTCAAATTCAGTGATGTGCTAATTATAGGTTATTAATTATTATGTGATGCTTTGAAAGCAAAAAAATACTTATAAGCAAACATACTTAGCATTATAAGCAAACATAAACAGCATTAATCACTAGTTTGCTGTTTCTGAAAGTACCACTCCCTTGACTGAAACTTTGACTCATACTTTGTTGAGTCTGAGAAGGGATTTTCTCCGACCAGAGGGGCTTTGTCCTTGGCATCCATTTAGAGTCCTTTCCTCTAATTCTGGCTCAGATCTGAATCTTGGAAGCTTTGTTTTGCAAGCTCTCCATTCAGATCAGATATCACTATACACAAATTCAATCAAGTCCGATTCAGATTCAGATTCAGATTCAACTTTATTGTCATTGTGCAGTGTACAGTACAGAGACAACGAAATGCAGTGTCAAACTCAAGTACACTAGATTGATACAGGGTGAAGAATATAGTTCTCAGCACTAAAGCACACCGGTTCCGTAGACAGAGTCCAATGTCCGCACTGGGGTAGAAGTGAATCAGACGGTAACTTAGCTTATGGAAGGACCATTCAGAAGCCTGATTACAGAGAGGAAGAGGCCATTCCTGGAGTCTGGTGTGCACATTTTCAAGCTCCTGTATCTTCTGCCCGATGGAAGCAGGGAGAAGGAAGAACGACCAGGATGGGACAAGTCTCTGATTATGTTTGCTGCTTCTCTGAGTCAGCGTGAAATGTAGATGGAGTCAATGGTACAAAGTCTGGTCTGTGTGGTGGACTGGGCTACATCCACGGCTCTCTGCAATTTCTTGTGGTCTTATGCAGAGCTATTCCAAAACCAAACTGTGATGCAACCGGATAGTACTCTTTCTAAGGTGCTACAGATGTTTGCCGAATTTTGTCTATACCGTAGGAACTAGAGGCGCTGGTGTGTTTTCTCGGTTGTCACTTCTTTCTGTTCTCTCTGTTAACTTAATTCTTTACACACAACCAGGAACCAGGATGAATTCTTCAGATTCCAGTGTCTATATAGTTTAATTAGCTTTCCAGGGAGAATCCTGTGATACTTGGCAGAGTTACACTTGATCAATGCACAGCAGGTAATTGCAATTTGGCAAATATGAAGGATTTGTTCATCAGAGATTGGATTATCTCTGCGGTTCAGGAGTTCAGCCCCAGGGCACAGTTACTTCACGAGGTAAACACTGGAAAATTGCAACGCTGCAGAATGTGCACACTCAGGCTAGACAGGCAACATCACAGCAACACGGGTGGCACAACAGTAGAGTTGCTGCCTTACAGCGCCAGAGACCCGGCTTCGATCCTGACTACAGGTGCTGTCTGTACGGAGTTTGTACGTTCTCCCTGTGACTGCATGGGTACTCCAGTTTCCTCCCACACTCCAAAGACGTACAATACATATGTGTATAGTGAAGAATATAGTTCTCACTACGTAGGTTAATTTGGCTTCGGAAAAACATTGTACATTGTCCCTAGTGTGTGGGATAGTGCTAGCGTACGGTGATCACTGCTCGGCGCGGGACTATCATATGTTGAAAAAATTGAGCGATTGGGCTTGTATACACTGGAATTTAGAAGGATGACAGGAGATCTTATTGGAACATATAAGATTATTAAGGGATTGGACACGGTAGAGGCAGGAAACATGTTCCCGATGTTGGGGGAGTCCAGAACCAGGGGCCACAGTTTAAGAATAAGGGGTAGGCCATTGAGAACGGAGATGAGGAAAAACTTTTTCACCCAGAGAGTGTAGAATCTGTGGAATTCTCTGCCTCAGAAGGCAGTGGAGGCCAATTCTCTGGATGCTTTCAAGAGAGAGTTATATAGAGTTCAAGGGATATGGGGAGAAGGCAGGAACGGGGTACTGATTGTAGATGATCAGCCATGATCACAGTGAATGGCGGTGCAGGCTCGAAGGGCCGAATGGTCTACTCCTGCACCTATTGTCTATTGTCTATTGTCTACCCAGCTGAGATATGGCATGGTTTCATTTATACACTAAACTCCTATCAAATTGCAAAATCAAAGGTTGGGCCAGTTCGCGTGTATGGAACAAGTTTGTCACCACACCTCACATAAATCCCAGTCTGTGTGGAAGTCCTCATCATAAGACCACAAGATATAGGAGCAGAATTAGGCCATGCAGCACATCGAGTCGACTCCGCCATATGATCATGGCTGATCTATTTTTCCCTCTCAAACCCATTTTCCCCCTTTTTCCCTCGTAACCTTTGATGCCCTTCCTTATCAAGAACCTATCAATCTCCACCTTAAATATACCCAATGTCGGCCTCCACATCTGTCTGAGGCAATGCTTTCTACAGATTCACCACCCTCTGGATAATGAAATTCATCGTCATCTCCATTTATTCTGAGGCTGTGTCATCCGGTTTGAAACTCCCCCATTACTGGAAACATCCTTTCCACGTCCACTCAATCTAGACCTTTTCATTATCCGGTAGGTTTCAATGAGATCCCCCCACATGCTTCTAGTCTCCAGCGAGTACAGATCAATTCAACCATTAACTCAACATATTGCCTCCTTTCGCCTTCACTGCTGAGGGGTTTGGTCTAATTAAGCACACTCTGCAAATCCAGTGACCTTTCTTCAGTCTTGGTCAGTGACGATCTGACCTCTCTCTACTGCGCGACAAAGTGCAAAGCCCTCCTTAACTATATCTTTCAAGTATGATCAACTCAGACACACCATATAATTAATATACTGCATCCTTTGCAATGCAGCAGGTTGGATACAGCAAGGGAGATTAGCAGAGTATAGACTCAGTGACATGTTAGCGAGGGGAGTGGTCGCATTATCTGTGAATTAAGTTGTCAAAATGCCACATCAAAGCCCGAACCATTTGGCAGCTGACCTATAGCTCGCAATAGCTGGCTGACTCGAATCTGGGCAAAATACCGGTCTGATGGGAATTCAGTAAAGTTAATCACATCGACAATAATGAAGCAGGCAGTGTTATTCTGCCCTCGAAACTGGTGACTGCAGCCAAATTGGATACACTCGGTGAATCCAGTGACCTTTTTCCAAGCCAAGTTAACATGATGATGATTTAATTAACTCTGCACACCTTGAGAATTTTTTTAAACGCAAAATTGCTTAAGATTAATTCCAGAATTAACTCCATGCAACTAGAGAGCAGTGGGACTATTTTAGTGAACCAATGTTATATAGAGAGTAATATGAATATAATTGTAATTTATGATATCTGAATTATTTTATTTTTAAATCATTTTTTATTATTTTCGTCTTTTAAGCGACTATCACATTGCCAGCCATCACAGCTCTCTCTCCCCACAGTTGCTCTTTTGTTTGTGTAACCAAAGATATACTACCAGGTAAAATTGCAAAGCAGCATGGAGTCAATCACACAGCAGATAGGATTTAGGGCACATTGGATCCCAACTCTCTCCCACACAGATCATCAACTGCTTTGATCTGCTGTTTTCACACCTTACCCTTCCATATCCCTAGACTCCCTCTCCCCTGACTCTCAATGTGAAGAAGGGTCTCATCCCGAAACGTCACCCATTCCTTCTCTCCAGAGATGCAGCCTGTCCCGCTGAGGTACTCCAGCATTTTGTGTCTATCTTTGGTGTATAACCAGTATCTGCAGTTCCTTCCTACACAATTCCTCCCACACATGGCGTTCTGTGGCCTGTCTCTACTTCTAGTGCAAAATAGTCTTACAATCAGTGCCGTCTCCAAGCTCACTTGCTTGTATTAAAAGTATGTTGGTGGAAGGGCATTTTTTGAACTGGAGGCCTGTGACTTGGTGTGTACCTCAAGAATCAGTGCTGAACCCATTGCTGTTTGCGGTTTATATCAACGATTAGGATGAGAATGTAGTGTACATGGCATGATTAGTAAGTTTGTAGATGACACTAAAGAGGTGATATTGTAGATCATGAAGATGGTTACCAAAAATTACAGCAAGCTATTGATCATCTGGGCAAGTGGGCTGAAGTATGGCGAATGGAATTTAATGCAGATACGTGCAAAGTGGTGCATTTTGGGAAGTCAAACTAGGGCAGGATCGTCAATGTGAATGGTAGTGCCTTGGGGAGTGTTGTAGAGCAGAGGGTTCGAGGGGTACTGGTAAGGACTAACCAGTGGACTAACTCAACGGGTCAACTAGCATCTCCGTTTAAATAATGTGTAATACCAGCTCAAGCCCAGCATAGGATGAATGTAGAACAAAAGTCCTTCTACATATGAGTTGCAGGAGCGTACAGTGGAGGAATACGCGAGCTTCCTACTGTATATGTGTAAATAGTTTAGTTTAGAGATACAGCACGAAAACAGGCCCTTCGGCCCACCGAGCCCCCATGACCAGCGATCCCTACACACACACTAGGGACAATTTACATTTATACGAAGCCAATTAGCCTACAAACCTGTACATCTTTGGAGTGTGGGAGGAAACTGAACATCACGGTCACGGGGAGAACGTACAAACTCCGTACAGACACCATCCCGTAGTCGGGATCAAACCCGCATCTCCAGCGCTGAAAGCACTGTAAGGCAGCAACTCTACCGCTGCGCCACTGTGCCACCCTTACAGGTAGTACATGAATCAACATTCCTGTGTTATAACCTTGGCAGGGAGAACAGAATTTACCATTCACTAATTTTCCTTTTCTTCTTTCATCTGTGAGATCCCACTACTCAATTTCTTCCATGTATTCCACCCACGCTGTGCCCGAGATCATTATCTCTCCCCTGGTATTAGGTTGTTTAGTGTTCTTGCTGTTGTGACAGTCTCAAGAATCAAGAGTGTTTAATTGTCTTATGTAATGACAACAGACCAATAAATGTCTTGCATGTAGCAGCTTAATAGTCCTATAAATGTAACACACTCAGATAATACATAATATTTTTAAACATTCAATAAATTACTTACTGTAACACTAGTTCAAAACCCAAAACCCATGGTGCAACCAAATACAGTCCATAGAGGTTCATAGTTGCCGAGGTTATAAGGTCATAAGTGATAGGAGCAGAATTAGGCCATTCAGCCCATCAAATCTACTCCACCATTCAATCATGGCTGATCTATCTCTCCCTCCTAACCCCAATCTCCTGCCTTCTCCCCATAACCCCAGACACCCGTACTAATCAAGAATCTATCTATCTACGCCTTAAAAATATCCATTGACTTGGCCTCCACAGCCTTCTGTGGCAAAGAATTCCACAGATTCACCTCCCTCTGACTATAGAATTTCCTCATCTCCTTCCTATGGGAATGTCCTTTAATTCTGAGGCTATGACCTCCAGCCCTAGACTATCCCACTAGTAGAAGCATCCTCTCCACTCTATCCAAAGCCTTTCACTATTTAGTGTGTTTCAATGAGGTCCCATCCCTCATTCTTCTAAACTCCAGCGAGTACAGGCCCAGTGCTGTCAAACGCTCATCATATGCTAACCCACTCATTCCTGGGATCATTCTTGTAAATCTCCTCTGGACCCTCTCCAGAGCCAGCACATCCTTCCTCAGATATGGTGCCCAAAATTGCGTAGTGCCTGATGGTTGCCGGGCAGAATCCTTGATTGGTCCGTCTGCCATGATAAACATATTGGTATCGGTTTAGTATTGTCACAGGCACTGAGATATAGTGAAAAGTTTTTTGTTTGCATGCTATCCAATTAAATCAGATAATACAATCAAGCCGTTGACGAACAGTGATAGCAAAGAGAAAAATACCACAGTAAAGTATATAGTACAGGTAGATATCCTTTTAGTTCAATTCAGTTTACTTTAATCATGCACAGTCATTCCGCTGACTGGATAACCATATAACCATATAACCATCACAGCACGGAAACAGGCCATCTCGGCCCTTCAAGTCCGTGCCGAACACTGTTTTTTTTCTTTCCCTTCCCCCCTAGTCCCATCTACCTGCACTCAGACCATAACCCTCCATTCCTTTCCCATTCATATACCTATCCAATTTATTTTTAAATGAAAAAAATGATAGCATGCCACAAAAAAAACTTTTCACTGTACATGAGAGAAGAAACTAAACAAAGAAAAAGTTGTGAATCACCTGAACCCAATTGATCCACAAAACAGTCCCCCAATCTCTGTTTGTGTTGTGCAGCCCAATGACATAATTTCAACACATCTTTACCTGAATACTACTTACAATCAAATAAAAGGCACAGTGTTGCTGCATTTACTTTAATTTAAATACTGTAGCTTTCAGACCAAATGCTGAAAAAGATCAATTTTCAGATATACCGGTGTTACATATATTTAATACACACAGATAATGTGAAGAAAGTAGCAACAACATTCTTTTGAGAACACCAACTAACATGAAACTAATTTTGGAAGTACAGTATAAGAAATGTTCTCAACTAACAAAATCTTTCTTTTGAGCATTTTACCATCAAACTGCAACCAACCGCAACCACAATCCAGTAAGTATATACATAAAATATATATATATGATTTGTAAGGTTTGTAGATAATTCATACATCAACTTATTGCACAGGGACTTTCTTTTTTGAAACCAGAACTTTTCTCTTGGGGAAATTCACCCGTTGCCTGGGCATTTTGGCAAGCTTAAGTTTCATTTCATCAACGGTGACTTCCAGAGCACTGAATTTTTCAGTCAGATCTCCGAGGTGTTCTTTCAGTGAATTGAACTCTTTAAAGAGATCACCAAGCGCGTCGGAGAGAGGTGAGATTCTGAAAGAGAACAGAAATGGGTTTTTTTAAATGCTCCAAAGCATGTGGACCCGACTTTGGAGTTTGGAATTTGTCTTTGTTAACGGCGCCACACAAAAAGTCTGACATTTGGAGGTATGTCACGCTTCCCTATTTCTTGCCCAAAATATGGGCACTGTGCATTTGTGGGTTGTGCAAAAGAATTTCACTGTGCTGTGCATACGTGGCTATAAAGAACCATTAAACCATTGACAAATGCAACACATTTTACATGGTCGTTGTTCTTAAATTTAAAAGTAAAGGTATTTTAAAAAGGTATGAAAAGTAACCTCTTTTTTAGCCAGCATTTACTATTTTCCCCCTCTTTTAGGTTATTCTAAGTTATCAGAGCTAACAACTGGCTCTACCATCTTTGCTTTTGGGCTGGAATTTTGAAGGAATGCCACGCTGGGCCAGACTGATTTGCTTCCTGATTTCCCCCTCCCTCCATGCGAGGAAGTAACACGCACTCATATTTCTACTGCTGTGACTTGTGCTCCATATCTATGGCGCAATGGGCTAAGTGTTCGGCTGGCAACCGGAAGGTAGCCGGTTCGAATCCCGCTTGGAGTGCATACTGTCGTTGTGTCCTTGGGCAAGACACTTCACCCACCTTTGCCTGTGTGTGAATGTGTGTGAATGTGTGTGAGTGACTGGTGGTGGTCGGAGGGGCCGTAGGCGCAGATGGGCAGCCACGCTTCCGTCAGTCTGCCCCAGGGCAGCTGTGGCTACAGAAGTAGCTTACCACCACCGAGTGTGACTGAGGAGTGAATGAATAATGCGATGTAAAGCGCCTTGAGTATTAGAAAGGCGCTATATAAATCCCATCCATTATTATTATTATTAATATATATATATGTATATACTTGGGCTATGTTACACTGCAGATCAGCGAGAGGCATCAGAACATAGAACAGTACAGCACTGGGACAGGTCCTTCGGCCCACAATGCCTGTGTCGAGAAGTATGCCAAGACCAAGATCATGGTGCCATAGTACAACGGTGAGTACTTATTTTGCCTTTAAGAATCTTGTTCCACATTGTAATCCTATGCAAATAATTTACAGATTTACGAATTGCATTTGACGGTATCTGAAAAGTGAGTAAATTTACATCCAGGTTGTCCACAGTGGATGTGGTCCAAATTTATCCCCACCTTTCAACTGGTGGATCTGATTTTAAAGTTATAATAGGTCAAATAAATTCCTATGAAATTCTGGTAAATGTTGTTTTGTACAAAGAGGCATTTTGGTACTTTTTGAATTACCCTACAACAAATTCAATAAAATGATGTGTGACGACTTCATTGTGCCAGTGTAAGTTACTTCACAAATACATTAGTTTGTCCTACAACTTGCTGAAAGATGCGCAGGTATTATATTTGCCTGTGTATTTATTTGTAGATTTGGGATGGGAAAAACAATGTGAAACATTCCAGTTTAAAACAGGATCTTTTCCTAACATTGTAGCAATTTTCAATATTGCCCCGTTCCATATTCCATGGTGGTATTTGCAAATGTAATATGTTGAAATAAGAATTCCCCCATTCCGCTCAACAAAATCAAGCATCATTAAAGTGTGGTCTAAGATTTTTGATGTTTGTTTTTAAAAGTTCATTATATCACGGATTAAATGAAATATATCAGGTGGTCTTGAAAACACAAGAGCTCCTGAATTTTAATTTATGTTTTTTCTAGTAAGCTTTGCTTTCTAAATTTTTTAGTACTACCTTAATCAATATGACCTACAGTTTTTGGACATAGGTGAAGTTATTTAGGTGGATCAATAACAGTCAACGCTTTGAAGCTTCAATCTTTACTCCTTACAAGAGCCAAACCCCATCTTTGGTGTTGAGTCAGACTCTGCTGTACCTGTTTGCCAAAAAAACTATGAAAAATGCATCCAAGATTGTGCTAGCCTGGAATAAATTGTACCAAATAATTCATAACTGATGTTCTGTCACTTAACTTTGCAAAAACATTTTAATCTCAGGCTCTTTGAATTCTATTTTCAGGCACAGATTACCATTTGGAAATTTAGGCTTCAGCAACTAACATTGGTGCAAAATGCAAGTGCAAAATGATAGCTCCAACACTGCATTAAAAGTTGCCAACCCAAACAGATGTCTGAAATATTTACTTAGCAGGTTTCTGATTTTTCTTTTAACTTAACCATTGCGTTGAGGTATAAATCTGTTGAAAATTCCTTCCATTCATAGTTCTATCGCAGAGAAACAATTTGAGTTAGCAAAAAAAGCCATATTTCTATTTGTAATTTTAACAAATAAGGTCTTACATCTATCTATATTACTAAAACTCTGTTCTTGACCTGTTTTGGCGATCTGTGCTGCGATTTCCGAGAGAACGCCGCCACCTACGGCCATCATTTTTGGCCACCTCGCTCAGAGCCCCCCTCCGCCATATGTGTGCCGAGGATTTTTCCCGTCGATGAAATATGACAGAGATATTAATGATTTTACAAAATTCCCCATTCTCTCTGCTGCCCTTGCTGGTGGCAGGGGGGAGGGACTATAAAACCAGGAAGGGGTGTGCCTCAAATAGTCTGCAAGCTGGAGGAAGGCAGAGGGTCACGTTTCTCTGAGCTGTGAATAAAACTGAACAAATGTCCACACAACTATGAGTACGTACCCTTAATGTGGTTTGAAAATGAAAATATGGTTAAAGTAAAAAAGCACTGCCTGCAAATGGTTGTTTGGGTTGAAATAAAAAGGCACTCTCTCTCTCCCCTCCTCTCCTCTACCCCCCCCCTCCCCTCACCTCACCCCCCTCAGCACATCCCATCACTCCCCCCCTCTCCTCTTCCCCCCCCCCTCATCTCCCCCCTCTCCTCTCTCCCCCTCCTCTCCTCTCTCCCTCTCCTCCCCTCCCCCCTCCCTCTCTCTCTCTCCCCCCCTCTTTTTCTCCCCCTCCGCCCCTCTATCCCCTCCCCCACCATCCCACCCCTAAACCCCCCTCCCCTCCACACACCCCATACCCCCTTCCCTCCACCCTCCCTGCTCCCCACCTCTCCCCCTCCCCTCACCTCACCCCCCCTCTCAGCACCCCCTCTCTCCCCCCTCCCCCCCCTCTCCCCCGCCCTCCCCCCTCTCTCCACCCCCGCCCTCCCCCCCTCCCTCCCTCCCCCCCTCCCCCCTCTCTCTCCCCCTCCCCCCTCCTCCCCCCTCTCTACTCCCCTCTCCCCCCCCCTCTAGATGTGACTGCAAGTTGGGGGCTATGCGTCAGCAGATACGGTGGTTATGGGGTAAAAGGAGCAAATTAATAATATTAATATTATATCAAGGGGGTAATTAGCGTGAGTGCTGGGGGGGGGGGAGATAGTTAGTGTGTGTGATGCTGCATGCCGCCTCCCCCCCCCACAACCGCACGTTGGGGGAACAGACCCAACGGGTCTGCACTTGGTCTAGTTAAATTATATAACCAAGAGCCATTACATTTAATGTTGAAATGCCCATTTAATCTGAAAGTGAATCTATACGTGAATCAGTTAAATAATATCAGTACTCCAGTATTATCGCTACATCTCATTCGAAGGAAATTCCCATTATAGCTTGATTTTGGTTACAGGCAATAAAATCAATCAGTTTTGAGTTATTGCATCGAAACACCCATCACCTGGAATAGTCAGGGAGGAGAGACTGGTGATCTTTAGTCAGCGAGTTTCTCATCTGAGTCAAAATGTCAAATCTCCAGTTGTCCAATATCTCTGTCAAATTGGCCACTCCGCGCATATTAACCTTACCGGCTGCAAAAAAAATATGTATGTAATATTCATATTATTCAACTGTTTCAATGAAAGAAAATGATAGCACCGTTCAGATTATCTACTGTTGTATTTATTATTTGACATACTAAGATATTACTAAGAAACATTTTGGGGGAGCAATGTTAAATTACAATTGAAATTGGAAATAGTATTTAAAACTGCAATCTTTATTACTTTTCCAGAACTACGCCTTTGAGACCCAATAAAATAATTTTGATCAAACTATAATGTTGGAATGTTATTTCAGGTTACAAAAATCCTCGGGAGTTTTTTCTCTACTCTAATTTCTAACTTTATTAGTCAAATATGGAAACATAAGTACAAAAAAAAAATCATGTTGGTCATTAAAGTAACTCTCATCAATTGAAGTCTAGTTCCTCTAGATGATTGGATCTGGAATTCTCAGACATTTTAAAGCACAATTAATCGATGACATGGAGAATGTTATTTACATCCAAAGATAGACACAAAATGCTGGAGTAGCTCAGCGGGATAGGCAGCATCTCCGGAGGGAAGGAATGGGTTAGTTTACATCCATCTCTGAATTACTTACATCCATCTCTGTAGTTCCACACATCGCTTGATGGCGGTCTCTTTATGCTCTGAACCATGGTCAAAAGAAACAGGGAAATCACAAAGAGCCTGAGAAACATCCTGAGCGGAAAGGTTGGAAGCTCTCCTCAGTGGCTGTCCTGAAGAAGAGAGAGAATGCAAAGTAAATTGCATGTATATTCAAAACACAATTCTTGCACGACTCAGTGTCTCTTAACATTTCAGAATGGTATTAAAAAGTTTTAAATGAAGGCATTTCTTCGCATGAAACCAAGTTATTTCAATGGATGTGTACCGCCCTGGAGAAGCAAATATGATTCCTTACTCTCCGGTGAACACAAAGGTTCCTGTGAAGTCGCTCGGAGCAACAAACAGTTTGAGATCGTTCATCTGGAAATGATTTGAATGTGGTGTTGGAACATGTGGAGACGACATCCAGCGTCACATGTTCAGGGAGTGGAGGACAGAAAATAGGCACTCGGCATCTGGACAGAGCTAAAAATGTTCTCACCATGTGTTTTAGATTTCTCAAGCAACTATATAAAAATATTTTTTGTTAACCCCATATTGCATGACAGTATTTTTCCAAAAAAAAAGAACCCAGCCTTCCCGTCAAATGTTCACGTAGAACATAGAACAGTGCAGAATAGGAACGGCCCCTTCAGCACACAATGTTTGTGCCAAACATGATGCCAAGTTAAACTGATCTCATCTGCCTGTACATGATCCATATCCCTCTATACCCTGCACTTCCATGCTCTATCTAAAAGCCTCTTCCATGCCACTATCGTATCTGCCTCCACCGCCACACCTGACAAAGTGTTCCAAGCCCACACCACTCCCTGGGTAAAAAACTTGCCCCGCACATAATAGCAATAATGCCCTTCATCAGATTAGGTGACCAAAATTGCACACAATACTCCAGGTGCAGTCTCACCAGGGCCCCGTACGACTGCAGTAAGACCTCCTTGCTCCTAAACTCAAATCCTCTCACAAAGAAGGCCAACATGCCATTAGCTTTCTTCACTGCCTGTTTTACCTGCATGCTTACTGTCAGTGACTGATGTACAAGTTGAGGAAGTTCAACATGTCCACAACAACTTCCACTGATGAATTCAATCGGGATGCATCATGGCATGGTTTGGGAACAGCTCCATCCAAGACCGCGAGAAATTGCAGAGAATTGTGGACACTGCCCCGGCCATCACACAAACGAACCTCCCTTCCATTAACTCCTACACTTCACGCTGCCTCAGCAAGGCCAGCAACATAAACAAGGACAAATTTCATCCTCTCTTCTCCCCTCTCCCGTCATGCAAGAGGTACAGAAGTGTGAACCTTCGCTCCAGATTCAGGGACGGTTTCTTCCCAGCTGTTATCAGGCAACTGAACCACCCTCACCAACAAGAGAGCGGCCCTGACCTACCATCTACCTCATTGGAGACCCTCGGACTACTTTTAATTGGACTTTTGCTAGACTTTATCTAACACTAAACATTATTCCCCTTCTCCTGTACCTGGTCAACTTGATTGTAATCATGTATATGCTTTCCGCTGACTGGATATTATGCAACCAAACAGCTTTTCAGTACCTCAGTGCACGTGACAATAAACTAAACTCACTAAACTAAAAGAAAGACTTGATGTTAGACTACACCAATGCCAGCTGCGAGCTGAACCCCAAGAAGAGAGTTATAAAGTTGATTTTACTTTGATCAACCAGCAAAAAGTCACACTTACAGTAACAAATCTTGCAGGTGGGATTATTGGAGGTCCACCATAATCAGATGTTAGAGATGGCTTGAAGGAGACATGCAGACTGTAGAGGTGCCAAAGACAGACCCCCACTGACACAATGGGCCGACACCAGAACGTGGTGAAAGGTTCAGTACGAATTACAATGTACGTCAAACTCTCATATCACATGGGGAGATGATGGAGAGGGCCATCCCACATCAGAGAATCGATCCAACGCTACCTCAGGCTGGTCACCAAAGGTGGAAGCAGATACTGGGGCGAGAAACAATGTCTGCACAGAGCGAGAATACAACACTGGCCCCAGGAGAACTACGGCCATTGAGAACCAGATCTCGAAGGACATTGATCAATCTATTTACTTTAAGTTTTCATGTCAAAGTGAAGCCCAGAACTTTGAACTTTGTTTTGAACTTTTTTTTGTAGCTTTTTATTCCTTCGCAATATTAGCTCGTATAATATTTGGTGCAATATAACTAAGTGCTTTAAATGTATACATTATTGCATTGTTAGTGTTGGGTGGGCGAGATTTATTTACCTGTCCACAAGTGGTCACAAGAGAAGAAATGCTTTCTTTGTCTCTCCACCTTTAGAGCACTTTAAAGTGAATGTATCTTATCACTATTCTCCAGTACCTTAGGTCTGGTGCCTATGATGGTTCATTCATCTTATGCTGCACAGTTTCAACTCAAGCAGTCAGTGATAATGTCTGTGGATCAGCCGCATTGAAAATTGGGAATGCATTCCGCATGTGGCTTTATGAGATATCATGAGATATTATGGACTATATCATCACGATAAAGCATTAGACAGGGCCATCCAGATTTTAGGAGATTACCAGCAGACTCTGATCCAGGGTAGAATTGATGGCTCACTCAATGGTGAACATGTTTTCACTTCCTCCATTTCGTCTTAGAAATGGTTTTCACAGAGCGGCTGACAGCTTTGTTGTGATATCGAGGTCGATAAAATTTACAGCCTCTGTGAGTTCTTTGGGATAGAAAATAGAGCAGTGTTTGGTTGCCAAAGTTTGTCCACTAGAATCAATAACGGACGCTATATAACTGTCTAAAGCAGCCTTGAGGAACGCGGCTATTTATGATCAAGAATTCTTTACTTTAGAGGTTCAGCGTGGAAACTGACCATTCGGCCGACCAGCGATCATCCCGTACACTAACACTATCCTTCACAATAGGGACAATTTACAGTTTTACAGAAACCAATTAACCTACAAACCTGTACGTCTTAGAGAGGATCAAACTCGGGTCTCTTGCGTTGTAAGGCAGCAGCCCTACTGCTGCGCCATTATGCCACTTCTCTTTTTGTTAATACATCCTGTGCATCCCAGATCTTCTCATCAAAGGGTAATCTTTAGCTGCCTCGGTTAATCAAACAGGTCCAGTTCCCTTCTACACACTTCATTTGTCCTTCTACAACAGGCAGTCTTACAGAAAGCCGCAACAGTCAGAGTCTCTGCATGGGAAGACCACAGAAAATTGAAACAGAACTTCAAAAGTTTTTTTTTTAATTATTGATTCTATTTTTTTGAGTCCAACATCTACCCAACATCTCCCATCTATCTCCCATCTACCTCATTGAAGACCTGTTAACTTTTTTTAATTGGACTTTATCGGACTTCAATGTTATATCTTCGCACTAGATTTTACCTCCTTTATCCTTTATCTGTACACATCTGTGGACAGCTTGATTGCATTCATATACAGTCTTTTCTTTGACTGGATAGCACACAAAGGCTTTTCATTGTATCCTGGTCCATGTTACAATAATAAACTAAACCAAGCTAAACATTTAATCCCCATCCCTATCTGCCTTTGAGAGGGTGGAGGTGAATTGTCTTCCTGAATCCATGCAGTCCTTCAGGTAAAGGGTATGCTCAATATCATTGAGTAAGGAGTTCCAGGACTTAGAATATTTCCAAATCAGGATGATGAGCAACGGAGCAAGAATGCACATTGTGCCTGTTGCCAAGCTTATTGAATGCTGCTGGAGGTTGCACTGTTTCTTGCAAGGGGGCTGGTTCTAGAGGAATGGGCACCTGCACAACTTGGTAGGTTGCACCTGGTCAAAGCCAGAACCAATGATCCTGCTGCAAGTTTTTCCCGGTCCTGTTTGGTAGGGGAAAAGAAGCCTGAAAATGATTGAAAAATCATAAGATGAGAAATGTTCCAAAAGTTGGAAGGACTGGATTGAAGAAATATTAAAATGAATCGATGCTTATAAAATAACTAGTAAATTTAGTTTAGTTTTGAGATGCAGCACAGAAACAGGCCCTTCGGCCCACGGGACATTTTACAATTTTACCAAAGCCAATTAACCTACAAACCTGTGCATCTTTGGAGTGCAGGAAGAAACTGGAGCACCCAGAGAAAACCAACATGGTCATGGTACAAACTCCGTACAGACAGCACCCGTAGTCAGGATCGAACCCGAATCTCTGGTGCTGTAAGGCAGCACCTCTGCCGCTGCACCAACATGCCATCCAATAAAAAGATGGGTGAGCTGCAGACAAAATTTGCATCATGGAATGATGTGATGTTGTATTGACAAAGGCATGGATCAAACAGGGCCCGAAATGGATTCTGAATATTTTTGGTTAAAATCAATTTGTGGAAAATAACAGAGTGAATGGTGTGGCAGTGCTGATAAAGGGTGAGGTTACAATCCTAAATGGGAAGAATGCATTCGAGATGGACCAGGTTTGAATATCTTTGGAATAAATTAAGAAATATAGACAGCAGTTGTAGAATTTCTAAGGAAGCAGCGACACAAATTTGCTTGCAAATTTCAAAGACAGGTGACAGAAATTAGGAATTAAAACAGACTAGGAAAACGGTGTTAAGAGCAGAAAAAGCAAGTAATTTATTTTTTCTGAGCAGAATTCTTTTGTTCCATCTGCAGCCCAGTGAGACTGGGAGAATGATGCAGGATAAATGAAGCATGTTACAATAGATCAACTGGAAAGTAGCAACTACAACATAACACAGACTTAAGAAGTTATGGAATGAGACTGGAAAACATCAAAGATAAAATGCTCTGTATAAAAGCTCATTTCTGCGATTTAAGAAGGGTCTTTAAAAGGCAGTTTCAGGCCAAAGCAATAAACAAGCAACAGATTGCACTGGGGAAAGAAATAACTTAGGTCCAAAGTGAGCATGCGGGAACAAAATTCATTTGATCAACACTCAGATTATAGAAAATGCAAAAGAAAATATGAAATTTGAAGTAATGAGAGTTTAAAAGGTTAGCAGGAACATTATCCTGAATACTAAAACATTCTACAAATAAAATCCTATGCAGTTGGCCATGAGAAATGTTAAGAACCCAAAAGGAAATGTTATCAAGAGGCAGATAGCACAGTTAAAATATTAAATTAATGCGCTACATTGATCTTCAAAAAACAGTTGAAAGGTGTGAAGGTTACACGAAAAGGAGAGAAGGAAACCATGGACAAGATAGTAAAGAAGAAGGAAAATATATGAGAAAGATTAACATTAGTCAAGGGTGGCCCAGTGGCACAGCGGTAGAGTTGGTGCCTTGTGGATTAGTTACGGATTGGTCATGGATAACCAGCATGTATTTACAAAAGGTAATTCATTTCTGATTAACCTTGTACTGCATTTTTGATGGTAACATAGAAGGTTGGCCTGGTTGGTCCAACAGTTATAAATGGCAACTGTCGGAAGGTACAGTATTTAACTTTGGAGGCTTGCCAAGAAGATGGAGGCCTGTAGAAGTGTGGGGAAAGTACAAGTATAGATACAAAGATGACCCCGTGACAAGAGGCAACAGGTGATAGTGGATGGGTATCTTTCGGACGAAAGAGATAGTTTGTAGTGATCTTCTCCAATGATCTTTCATGGATCAGGAACATTTTTCGATCCTGACTGCGGGTGCTGTCTGCACAGAGTTTGTAATTTCTCCCTGTGGTCACGTGTGTTTCCTCCGGATGCTCCGATTTCCTCCCACATTCCAAACATGTACAGGTTTGTAGGTTAATTTGGCTTCTGTAAATTGACCTTTGTGTGTTGGATAGAACTAGAGTACGGGAGATCATTGGTTTGCGCAGACTTGGTGGGCTGAAGGGCCTGTTTCCAACTGTACCTCTAAACTAGGTGTAAAGTTTGCCAGAACACTGGTAGAGCAGCGGACAATGACGAT
The DNA here is from genome assembly GCF_010909765.2 of Amblyraja radiata. NCBI lineage: Eukaryota > Metazoa > Chordata > Chondrichthyes > Rajiformes > Rajidae > Amblyraja > Amblyraja radiata. Next base: position 143,464 of record NW_022630503.1, read on the forward strand.
GACATAATAGAAGGGGATGGAGAAATGGGTAGAGTAACGGCAGGTGGAGTTCAATGTAGAATAGTGTTAAAAAAAACACTTTGGGAGGATCAATGTGAGAGGATAGTTCAATACATTGCATTTAGATGAGCAGTGAAATATCAATGTCCATTTAGATTAATGGTTAAAATTAGTTGGAACATATTTGGATGCTAAACAAAATTTGTGCTTAGATTATATAAGAATGGAATTTTAGAAAAACAGCAGTCATTATAAATCATAGGCTGGCCTTCAGCTACTGTTAAGAATTCTGGGCATCGCATTTGAAGGAATATGTTAAGGCTTAGCAGGACGTGACCAGGTTTGTAAAGGACTTCAGTTATGAGGAGAGATTGGAAAAGTTAAATCCAATCTCCTTGGAATAAAAAAAGGCTAATAGAGGTTTCCAAGAATGATGAGAGGTTTTAATGGAGACAAACCGTTCCCTCTGGCTAGTAGTCTATGGGATTTAAATTATTGGCCAAAAAAAAGAGGAAAATGATAATGTTTAGTTTTCATTTAGAAAGATGTCAGGAACCAGAACTTTCTCCGCAAAGAAGGCAGTGAAAATTGGCTCCGTAAGCACGGTGGCATAGTGGTAGATTTGCTGCTTTACAACGTCAGAGTCCCGGGTTCAATCCTGACCACGGGTGCTGTCTGCACGGAATTTCACGTTCTCCCCGTGACCTATATAGGTTTCCTCCGGTATCTCCAGTTTCCTCCCACAGTCCAAAGGCTTACAGGTTTGTAGGTTAATTGGCTTGTTATAATTGTGTAGGATAGTGTTAGTATGCGGGGTTCGCTGGTCGGCACAGACCCGGTGGGCCGAAGGGCCTGTTTTCGCTCTGTATCTCTAAACCAAACTAAAATATTTTTTTAAAGGGGGTTAGTGAGGCTTTGGAGGATGAAAAGTTTGTGGGTTCACTGATACAAGGTGAGACTGATCATGTTGTTCTCTCCAGTACAGACACAGTGGGCCGATGGGTCACCGTCTGTGCCGAGAGTGCCAATGTTTCCATGAACAGAGAGGATTTCCTTTTCATATACATGAACCATTCAATTCTTCCATGTAATGCACTCCAGAGTTCAGTCCTGTGATTTAACTCGCATTAACTTAAAAACTCAGTCATAGTCAGTATGCCAATCAACACTCCAGATAATTAACACCATCTGCCTCATGTACACTTGGAGGCCTAACAGGAAAATATACGTTAATGTCTAAAGAATACAACGAGGTGTTTTTTAGTCGCACATGTGAAACATATTAAAACACATTCATGGTACTTGAACTAGTCCAGAATGTATCTCATTAACAATCAGGACAATACCAAGATACGTGGATGTATTTAACGATGTCATTTGGTTGGAAAGGGAACAGAAGAGATTCACCAGGATGTTAGCTGGGCTTGCATACCCGGGTTATAGGGAGAGGTTGGATAGACTGAGACTTTTTTCATTGAAGTGTAGGAGGCTGAGGGATCTTATTGAGGTGTACAAGATCATGAGGGGCATGGATAAAGTGAACAATTACAGTCTTTTTTACCAAGGTAGAGAATTCTAAAACCAGAGGGCATAACCTCAAGGCAAGAGGGGAGATTTTTATAGAGAGATAACTATTATCACTTTGAGGGTAGTCTTTGTCTGGAATGAGCTGCCAAAGGAAGCTATAGAAGTGGATACAATTACAACTTTTAAAATACATTTAGACAGATGTATGGATAGGAAGGATTTAGAGTGGGCTATGGGCCAAATGTAGGCAAATGGTATCAGCTCCGTGTGCCAACCTGGTCAACATTGACAAGGTGGACCAAAGGGCCTGTTTCCATGCTGTATCTTCTGAAGAAGGTTCCAGAAGGAGACCCATCAGCCCACTGTATCCTCGTTGGAAATTTCAACACAATCACTCACCCCATCTCACAAGTGTCACATATTCCTTTTCTCCAGCATGCTGCCAGACCCCTTGAGTTAACTACAGCATTTTGTGTCTATCTTCGGTAGTCTGAAGAAGGGTTCCAACCTGAAACGTTAATACATTTCAGATACATTAACGGATACATTGAGATACAGTCTGAAGAAGTGTCTCGACCCGAAACATCACCCATTCCTTTTCCCCAGAGATGCTGCCTGACCCGCTGAGATACTCCAGCATTTTATGTCTAACTTCAGGACAAACCAGCATCTGCAGTTCCTTCCAGCACATACATGAGGTCAACTCTTGCCTTGAACTTTGAACTGCTCACCGAAGCTCTTCGTAAAGAGGAGTACATCTCGATGAAATAGAGACCCTGCAGTATGCTTCTCTCTCAACCCCATTCCATTGCCTTCTCTCCATAACCCCTGACACCTGTACTAATCAAGAATCTGTCATCTCCACCTTAAAAATATCCATTGACTTGGCCTCCACAGCCTTCTGTGGCAATGAATTCCCCAGATTCACCACTCTCTAAATAAATTCCTCCTCATCTCCTTTCTAAAGGTACGTCCTTATATTCTGAGGCTATGGCCTCTGGCCCTAGACTCTCCCACGAGTGGAAACATACTCTTCATATCCTCTACTGACCCTCTCTAGTAGAAATTATATGGGAGGACAAGTGAATCACAATTAAAACCAAAAACGCCAACCTCATCACCCATCTTGAGAAGATGCTGGGGCACCATTGCAATAACCAACAGGCCTGCAAATATAATGAGGATCCCTTTAAGCAGCTCAATGGGGGTGACTTCTTCTGTCCAGACATGGTTTCCTGTTCATGGTTCACTTCAAGTGTATTTACTTGGCAGGAAAACAGTCACATTCTTCACTCTCCTCTCCCCATCCCTGCATTTACTTAAGACTGTTAGATATCGAACTTAAAATGAAAAGAAGGATGCCAGGACTAGGCAGCAGGTCAGGCAGCACATGTGGAGAGCAACAGAGAATTAACGTTTCAGGTCAATGTGGGTTTCGTCACAGTTGAGAACAGTTAGAAATCAAACATATTTTCTCCACAGGAGTTGGAACAGTAGAAATGGCCAAACTCCGAGAGATCTGAGAGGGAGTGGAATGGAGGATTAGAGTGACAGGGCACCTGGAGACTGAAGGTCACCCTTGCAAACTGAAGGTAGATGTTCAATAAACCGGTCAGCCGATCTGCATTTGGCTTCTCCAATGTAGAGATCACATTGAGAGTGCTGAATGCAATACACTATAATAGAAAACATAAATGAATCACTACTTTAGTTTAGTTTAGGAAGGAACTGAAGATGCTGGTTTACACCGAAGGTAGACACAAAAAGCTGGAGTAACTCAGCGGATTAGGCAGCATCTCTGGAGAAAAGGAATAGGTGACATTTCGGGTCGAGACCCTTCTTCTGACTCAGGGTCAACGTCACCAATTCCTTTTCTCCAGAGATGCTGCCTGACGAGCTGGTTTATTCCAGCTTTTTGTGTCTATTTTTAGTTTAGTTTAGTTTAATTTAGAGATAGAGCCCAGACACAGGCCAGCGATCCCCATACACTAGCACTATCCTAAACACTAGGGACAATTTACAATTTTTACCAAAGCCAATTAACCTACAAACCTGTACGTCTTTGGAGTGTGGGAGGAAACCGGAGCATCCAGGAAAAAACCACGCCGTCATGGGGAGAACGTGCAAACTCTGTACCGACAGCACTCATTGTCAGGATGGAACCTGGATCTCTGGCGTTGTAAGGCAGCAACTCTACCACTGCACCACCCTTGAAAGCCCTTTACGTGAAAGCCGTGTTTGGGTTCCTGTAAGGTGGAAAGAGAAGAGTTAATGGGCGACTGTTGAATGCGCGGAAAGATACTGTGAGAAGGGGAGTGGGCATTGGTTGAGGCGGAAGGAGCCTGAACATTAACTCAATCACTGTTCACATTGCTACCTGATTTACAGTATTGACGTTTACAGATACAGTGCGGAGACAGGCCCTTAGGCCCACCGAGTCTGTGCCGACCATCAATACCTGCAAGCTCAACACTATCCTACATGTACTAGGGACAATTTACAATTATACCTAGCCAATTAACCTACAAACCTATATGTCTTTGTAGTGTGGGAGGAAACCGGAGCTCCCGGGGAAAACCAGCACTGATCACGGGGAGAACGTACGAACTCCATACAGACAGCACCCGTAGTCAGAATCGAACCCAGGTCTCTGGCGCTGTAAGGTAGCAACTCAACCTCTGCGCCAACGTGCCACCCAGCATTTTCAGTTTTTGGTTCAGATGTTCAGCATTCATAGCATGCAGCTTCTGAGTATGTACCTTCAACGCTCTTCACTTTACTAAAAATATATACAACTCTAAAATGAACATGCTGAGTTCCAGCATAATTACAGATGGTTTGGATTATATCCCACTGCCATGTTATTAAAAACTGTTCCGGGCAGCCATTTACAAGCTTGTTAGGTTCACTTTGGAAAGATATTTCTTCCTCTAATGAAGGAGTTGAAGGCCACCTCACTGTGTTTTTATTGGTAAATTGATCAAAGTCCTGGCAAACATTCCAGCAGCTGCAATTATGTTTCCATCTGTTTTTAAGATGCTCCTATAAAAGGAAAACATGTTAATTAATTCGTATTCTTGGTTTTTAACTTCACCGCAACTCCCATCCATGTCTGGAATGACTCACCACGGATGAGGAGTTGAACTCAGGGAGACGCCAGTGTTCAAACTGACCCCTAGTTACAAGGAGCAAAAGGAAACTAGTGACAACTGGAATGGTGCACTTGAGAGAGCGCTGGGCATGACCAGAAAGAACCAGAAAGGACAACCCCATCGGTGCCACCATTTGGCGCAGCAGTAGAGTTGCTGCCTTACAGTGCCAGAGGCCTGGGTTCAATACTGACTAAGGGTGCTATTTGAAAGAAGTTTCTACATTCTCCCTGTGACCACGTGAGTTCAATAAAGGCGACACAATCGTGCAGCGGTGGATTTACTAACTTACAGCGCCAGAAATCCGGTTTTGATCCTATGGGTGCTGTCTGTATGGAGTTTGCACATTCGCCCTGTGACCGTATGGGTTTTCTCCAGGTTCTCCGGTTTCCTCCCACATTCCAGGTTTGTAGGTTAAGGGCTGAAACACTTTTTCACACAGAGAGTTGTGAGTCTGTGGAATTCTCTGCCTCAGAGGGCCGGTTCCCTGGATATTTTCAAGAGAGAGCTTGATAAGGCTCTTAAAGATAGCGGAGTCGGGATATGGGGAGAAAGCAGGAACGGGGTACTGATTGTGGATGATCAGCCGTGATCACATTGAATGGCGGTGCTGGCTCGAAGGGCCGAATGGCCTACTCATGCACCTATTGTCTATTGTCTATTGATCGATGCTCAACATCGACTTGGTAGGCCAAATGGCCTGTTTCCATGCCGTATCTCTAAACTAAATAATGTATATCTTGTCAAGCGACAAAAAATTAATGCACAGAAAATATGTAGAAAATGTTGTCTAATTAGTCTATTTGCTTTAACTATTTGGAAAGTAGATGAAACACTTTCTGAACTTTATTCTTCTTCTCCGCAGTTAATTGACCTTGGCCGGAGCATAGCGGTCACATGGAGAGGCAGTGCCGATCTGACCAGTCCAAAGCAGCCGTAGTCAATCCCAATGTCAACTCCAGTCCAGCGGTAGGTAGGCCACTGATGATTTGTGCCAGAGCTCTAATGTGTTCAATCAAGGTGTTCACTTGTACAGTGTTTCCAAATGAGGAAAGCGTTGTGACCTTGACCACTTCCGTCATTACCAAACCTTGTCAGATGTCAGGCCTTAGAATCAATGCGGTCTGAGCTATGTTAACGTCTCTGCACAACAACCTGGACACACTTGACAACTACTTTGTATCCATTTCAGTGGCTTTTTTCAGCATTGAATATTTAGCTATTTGGACAATTATCCAATGTCACTGGGCGTTAGTGTTCAAGATATGCATCACCAAATGATTTAAGAGGGGAAATCAAGAACACAATAAAATGGGCGGCACAGTGGTGCAGCAGTAGAGTTGCTGCCTTACAATGCCAGAGATGCAGGTTCGACCCTGACTACGGATGTTGTCTTTGCAGAGTTTCTGCGTTCACCCTATGAGCGTTTGGATTTCCTCCCACACTCCAAAGGTGTACAGGTTTGTAAGTTAATTGGCTTGGGTAAGTTCTAAAGTTGTCCCTAATGCATAGGATAGTGTTAGTGTATGAGGTAATCACTGGTCAGCATGGACTTGGTGGGCCGAAGGGCCTGTTTTTGCGCTGAACAAAATGGAGCAAGAGTTATCCATCCAGCCCCACAGGTCTGCCCCACTGTTGAATATAATTATGGCTCACTTCTCTTCTATGCCAGTTCCCCACAGCCCTGAATTCCTCCATCTTTCAAATATTTATCTACTTAAATATCTTTGTTGATTGGACCTCTACGAACCTCTGGGACAGTGAATTCCAGAGATTCACTCGCCTCTGAGAAACTAAAACTAAAACGTTAAAACATTTTTTTTAAATAAAGGGGTTGATTTCAATTCTTGCCTTGTTTTAGTATCATGGAGTTATTTTTTATATGATTGTTGCTCTCTATCTCGAAAGGAGAGGCATCAGAATTAGTTGAAAGTACAAGAAGGAACTGCAGATGCTGGAAAATCGAAGGTAGACAAAAGTGCTGGAGAAACTCAGCGGGTGCGGCAATAAAACCAATAAACTTAAATTAAATGTCAGAAGCCCAAGTCAAAAGGACATGTGTTCAAACATAAACACAAACAGAAAATGCTGACATATCTCAGTAAGTCGGGTAGCATCTGTATAAAGATTAACAGAGTTTAGTTTCTAGTTTTGTTTGGACCTACAGCGCAGAAACAGGCCCTTCAGCCCACCGAGTCCGCACCGACCAGCGATCCCCGCACATAAACACAATTCTACACATACTAGGGACAATTTACACTTATACCAAACCAATTTACCTACATACCTGTACGTCTTTGGAGTGTGGCAAGAAACCGAAGATCTCAGAGGAAACCCACGCAGGTCACGGGGAAAATGTACAAACTCCGTACAGACATAGTCGGGATCAAATCCGAGTCTCCGGTGCTGCAAGAGCTGTAAGGCAGCAATTCTACTGCCTGAGTTAATATATTATTTCATGCCCCTTTGCAAGAACTGTGAGAGATAAAACACATTAATTAATTAATCAGTCTGAAGAAGGGTTTTGGCCCGAAACGTTGCCTATTTCCTTCGCTCCATAGATGCTGCCGCACCCGCTGAGTTTCTCCAGCACTTTTGTCTACCTTCCAGCATCTGCAGTTCCTTCTTAAACAATGAATTTTAATTTCATAAGTTCATAAGTATATTTCATGGTCAATAAACTAAGTAAACAAAACTGAAGTCATAGGTGCCGAAGTAAGCCATTCGGCCCATCGAGTCTACTCCGCCATTTAATCATGGCTGATCTATCTTTGTCTCTCAACCTCATTCTCTTGCCTTCTCCCTATAACCCCTGACACCCGTACTAATCAAGAATCTCTGTCAATCCCTGCATTAATTTTGTAGGGAGAGTGGGCAAGGATGGATGGGACAGAGAGAGGATTCAGTTTCTCTTGAGGAAAATACTCTAAACGCCCATCTAAGATGATATTGATTCTGTTATGATGTAAACTTCCTAATGTAGAAGATTCTAAATCTATTTTTATTCCCAGAATATTTAGCCATTGAATCCTTTGGGTATCTGCAGTCAAACTGCAAAAAGTGGCATCTGGACAGAGTAGAACAGGAAGCCTCTGTTAGCAAATATAGTAAAACAAAAAGGATTATTTGCCTTTTTGTTCAAGTGCACAGATCCAGGCCACTAACCTGATGTTTTATGAGGAGTTTGTATCTCCCCAGGGAGATGTTAGAGGTTGTGCTTGCTCCTATAATGGACTCTAACGAACAGCTACCTGCTGGTATGATATGGTTTGCTGGAAAATCACTTAAGTTTTCAGTGGTATTGCTTGGGGCCATACCACATGGGTCATCAGTAAAGCCAGGCACCAGGGTTAATGCAACTTTGGCTCAAATAAAATCCCTTTCATCAACATCACCCAAGAGATTTGGGGGCAGTGCAGGGTTTGAGATTTCCCAAGTGTACAGTTCCTTTGCTTTCACACAGTCTCAGATGAGACAACTGCCCTCACCCCTTTTGTTCTTCCCCTCTCGAGATGGTGGTGCAGCGGTAGAGTTGCTGGATTCAAGGAACTGCAGATGCTGGTTTACAAAAAAAAGAGACCGAAAGTGCTGGAGTATCGAAGCGGATCAGGCACCATCCCTGGACATTCCGGGTCACAACCTGAAACTTCACCAATCCATGTTCTCCAGGGATGCTGCCTGACTCGCTGTGTCACTCCAGCACTTTGAGTCTTTTTTTTATAATAGGACTATTGTCTGGGGATCATGACAGAAGCCTCCTCGTGGTGATCCCCGGAAACGATGACACGATGCACTCTGTGACGCACCGGGCGACCAATTCTGTCAACATGTTGGACGACGACAGAAGCCAACAGCGAGCGATCCGTCGTCTGAAACACGAGTGAACGACCTGTTGTCTGACTGGATCACGGCACATGGATGTAAAGAAATCAACTTAAATGTACATTACAAGTATTTCCTCCATAATTACATCCTTCGGGATGTGTCTTGATGTTAGTGAGCTTTGATAGATGAAACATAGAAACATAGAAAATAGGTGCAGGAGTAGGCCATTCGGCCCCTCGAGCCTGCACCGCCATTCAATATGATCATGGCTGATCATCCAACTCAGTATCCTGTACCTGCCTTGTCTCCATACCTCCTGATCCCTTTAGCCACAAGGGCAACATCTAACTCCCTCTTAAATATAGCCAATGAACTTGCCTCAACTACCTTCTGTGGCAGAGAATTCCAGAGATTCACCACTCTCTGTGTGAAAAATGTTTTCCTCATCTCGGTCCACAAAAAAATTCCCCCTTATCCTTAAACTGTGACCCCTTAGTTAGATAGATCTAACAGTTAGATAGGTATATGGATAGGACAGGTTTGGAGGGATATGGACCAAAGGAGGGCAGATGGGACTAGTGTAGCTGGGACATGTTGGACATGTTGGGTAAGATGGGCTGAAGGGCCTGTTTCCACGCTGTATCGCTCTATGACACTTTCTTGTTTTTTGCTCAATATTCCAAACACTACAGCCCCTTCTGTCTCCTTTAATTAAACTTTCGATGTAGAGTGAGAGGTCACAGTCCATTAATTTAAACATGTTAAAAAATAGTTGGGTGCTACATAGGCTTCCAGAATGGTGAACAGTAAGTGTGTACTCATTGCAAGCTGAACTTGCGATGCCTGACATAGTGGACAAGGCATTTTAAGCACAACCTCAAGCTGTGGAAAACAGTGCATTCAGATTTAGGCAATGCACTTGTTGGATAATTCTTTCCTGACTTTGATATTCTCCAGAATGTGCCTTTCCATATGTTTAGAGTTAACTTCTGTTTCTTTGGCCTGTCATCTGAAACCTCCAAGCTGGGAACAAAATTTTCCTGGTGTTTCGCTGCTTTTTGTCAGATGTGTAACCAATTTGACTGGAGGGATGTGCTGCACATGAGGGCGGCTCTTGGATACGGAAACAGAGGAGAAGCAGTGGCAGCAGAGAGTCGGAAGAACAATGTCACAAGGGGAACGTGCCACCGGAATGCCACACCACAGCAGCGATCCAGCCCACAATATCTGTGCCCAGCATAATGCCAAGTTAAACTCGTTTAAGAATAAGGGGAAAGCCATTTAGGACTGAGATGAGGAAAAACGTTTTCACCCTGAGAGCTGTGGAGCAAGCTGCCAGAGGAGGTAGTGGAGGCTGGGACTATCTCAACATTTAAGAAACAGTTAGATGGGTACATGGATAGGACAGGTTTGGAGGGATAAGGAGCAAAGGAGGGCAGGTGGGACTAGTGTAGCTGGGACATGTTGGATAAGATGGGCTGAAGGGCCTGTTTCCATGCTGTATCGCTCTATGACACTTTCTTCTTTTTTGCTCAATATTCCAAACACTACAGCCCCTTCTGTCTCCTTTAATTAAACTTTCAAGGTGAGGGGGAAAAAGATGTAACCTTTGTGGTGAGCAAGGAGTTCCGAATAAACAGTGTTTAATATATGCTGCAGAATCATGGGAGTTCCTGATATCTAATGGATTTAAACAGCTCCAACTTTAATCTGAAGGAACAAAGTGGAATTAAAAGAATGGTTGTACAGCATGTGTTGTCAGGCAGAAGAGGGGTGTGGTGGATATAAGATATTTGGGCTACTTTCAAGACACAGACAGAAGGTTCACATAACATCTTGCCAATGGTTAAAGATCTGGAAAGATTAAACAACAATAATAAAGAGTAAAGTGTCAGGAATGAATTACAAGATGCCAGAGAGTGGAGGTAGTCACAGATCTAACTTTGCTAATCTTTCATTCATTTGTTCTACATCTCTCTATATCACTGTCTATATCTCTCTTTTCCCTTTTAGATTCATAGAGTGATACAGAGTGGAAACAGGCCCTACGACACAACTCGCCCACACCAGCCAACAATGTCCCAGCTACACTAGTCCCACTTGCCTGCGCTTGGTCCATGTCCCTCCAAACCTGTCCTATCCATGTACCTGTCTAACTGTTTATGAAATGAAGGGATAGTCCCAGCCTCAACTACCTCCTCTGGCAGCTTGTTCCATACACCCACCACCCTTTGTGTGAAAAAGTTACCCCTCGGATTCCTATTAAATCTTTTCCCTTTTTGCCTTGAACCTATGTCCTCTGGATCCTCGATTCCCTACTCTGGGCATCTAGCCGATCTATTCCCTGACACTCAGTCTGAAGAAGGGTCTCAACCCGAAATGTCACCTATTCCTTTTCTCCAGAGATGCTGTCTGACCCGCTGATTTACTCCAGGTTTTTGTATCTAACTCGATAGAGTCTGGCCAAGTGAAAGAATGAATCTCTTTATTGTCATTGCACATGGTACAACGAAATTTAAAAGTCAATCCCACGGTGCGATTCACAAGAGCAATTTTAAATATATAAGAAAAGGTAAAAATATATACATATTAAAAAAAATTACAGATAAATAACAATAGCAGCTGAGGTAGAACCATTCAAGCAAAAATAATCAAGCAAAATTGAATAATGGTTAGCAGGACAGCAACACGCTGGAGTGACAGTTTGATCAATAATGGTCATTTTAGTACATATTGGATAGGAGATGGAAACAGACCACATAGGCTTTTAGAACCCATGAGGATGGAGCTCATGACAGCAAGAGGATCTCCAAAAAGCGGAGAGTTATAATGTCTGGGAAATGAAGGTCTTGTACTCAGCAGTTGCTTTGTCATCCAGTGGGGTTATTAATTCATTTCCCAACATGACAGATTGGAGTTCTCTCAACCGTACAATAACATCATCCACATTGACAGCAAGTTTGATAAACTATGTTGGGATTGAACTGGCATAAAGTGCTGCAAATTCAGAATGAGATTAAATAAAGCATGAGAGGAGAAAGGCAGGTGAATCGGATTGCTCTGAGCGCAAGAATAAATCTGATGGGCCAAACGACTTCTTTCTATGTCGTGAGGCCAAATGAGGGAGGAGAGAAGAGATTAGAAGTTCTCAATAAAAGATTTTAAAATCTAATTTCTAAATCTATTCTCTACACATAAGTTATTTCACCAGTTGGGAGTGCCTGGAAAGTTCTGTAGTGGTTGTAAACCTAAAATACCTTATTTCTACTGATACTTATAAGGTGAGAGCCAGAAGATTATTTCACAACCTGTGTATGCATCGACAGGAAATAAGAATAATTTAATTTACATATTTTAGTTTAGTTTAGAGATACAGCATGGAACCAGGCCCTTCGGACCACCGATCCAATGATCCCTGCACATTAACACGATCCTACACACTAGGGACAATTGTTTTACATTTATACCAAGCCAATTAACTGACAAACCTGTACGTCTTTGGAGTGTGGGAGGAAACCCAAGATCTCAGAGAAAACCCACATGGTCATGTGGAGAACGTACAAACTCCTACAGACAGCACCTGCAATCGGGATCAAACCTGGGTCTCCAGCTCTGTAAGCGTTGTAAGGCAGCAACTCTACCGCTGCGCCACCGTGCCGTCCTAATTTCTTTGAAAATTTTGTGTTGCTGTGGATTCTGATGAATATTTAACAATCTTTAGTTATAATGAAGAAACTTAAAAACACTGAAATACTTAACAAAAATCTTGTAAAATTCCCCTCAAATTTTAATACAATGTAAGCAACTTAATAATTTCCTGAAAAACTATTGAGAGTTTTTGTTTTTGTAAATATATTGAGCAAAGAAGTAACATCCTGTCACTGCGAAACGTCATATTCCTATTACACCGATATATACTCCAGTGATATTATAAATGCCTCAAGTCAGAATTGTTAATAACCTATTTAAATGAAATTTCAAGACATTTTGAAAAGCTCAATTAGAAATTTTCAAAAGAACAAAGAGTTAATGTAAGCTAAAATATTGCGATAACTTCAGGAGATTTTGGATTATCCCAAAGAATAAAATTAATAAAGATTGATTAGTCTGCTGCATTGTCTATTTATTTAAGTACATTGATCGGCATAAAAAGGAAACTACATGTATACTAAAATGTAACTATATTAGTGTCCTTTCACCTACGAAAGGAGAGAGTGGCATTGGATGCAGAACAAAGGAGATTCACCAAGGTAATTCCTGAGATGAGAGGTTTGTTCTATCAAGAGAGGTTAAGCAGGTTGGGTCTGTATTCTTTGTAATTTATAAGAATGAGAGGTGATTTCATTGAAACATAAGGAGACAGGACAGGATAGATGCTGAGATCTTTTCACTTGTGGGAGAAGCTTGAACTAAGGGATAACAATAAGGGATAACAATAAGTGGCCCGTCATTTAAAACTAAGGTATGTAAAAAAAAAAATGCTTGCAGAAGAGAGTGAATCCCAGAGAACCCTGGAGGATAGATCAATGGAAACTTTTAAGGTGGAGGTGGATATTTTATCAAAATCCCAGGGATTTGAGGGATATGGGATACTAACCCACTTGGAATAGATCAAACATAATCATATTGAATGGTGGGGCAGTCTTGAGGGCAGCCTTGTGACCCATTCCTGTGTCTATTTCTTCCAGTGTTGGAGTGTTTAAAGATACCCATGGTATATAATGGTTCACCAACATCCCAGTCACCTTGCTCCTTTCCCTGCCTTCGTACACTAATCTCTCATCCCCAAGTCGCCAATTTCTCTTTTAATCCCTCCTCTTTCCCCTCCCCCTCCTCTTTCCCCTCCCCCTCCTCTTTCCCCTCCCCCTCCTCTTTCCCCTCCCCCTCCTCTTCCATCCATATCCCACCCTCCGGCTTTACCTTTCACTCCAACTCTTCTCTCCTTATCAGACACCTTTTAGACTCCTTTTCACCTCTAGCCATTGTCACTTATTTCACCCATCTGCCAATTAAGCTCTCATTTATATCAATCTATCACATACCAGCCTTACTCCTGCTCTCACCTCTCTTTAAGGCTATCTCTCCCCTACTCCAATTAGTCCAGAGAAGGGTCCCAACCTCAACATCATCTGACCATAGATGCTGCCTGATCTGCTGAGTTCCTCCTGCACTTTGTGTTCTGCCTAATGTTCACCTCACTCACTCACTCAATATTATAGAAACTCTCCAATTAAAACAACCAGACTATAGAGTCCAAATAGGGAGGGGTATGGATAAGTGGTATGCAGGTGGACAAAGTGGCGAGGAAGACATGTGGAACACTTCATCAGCTGAAGCACCGAATACAAGAGTTGGGACATCATTTTATAATTGTACAAAATGTTGATTAGTCTACACTTGAAGTATGGTGAGCAATTCTGGGATCCATTCTACAGGAAAGATGCGATTAGGATCGAGAGAGTCCAGAAAAGATGTTACCTGGATTGTAGGGCTTAAGTTATAAGGAAAGATTGGATAGATAGGCATAGTTAGTGATAGCCAGAGTCTGTTGCTATGGTATGAGTGTCTAAAACTAGAGAGCATAGTTTTAAGGAGAGAGTCATAGCATGGAAACAGGCCCTTCAGCCCAGCTTGTCCTTGCTGACCAAGATGCCCCATAAGGAGAGAGAGGAAGGAACTTTAAAGGAAATCTGGGGGATAGTTTTTTCACACAATGAGTATTTGCTATCTGGAATTAGCTGCCTGAGGAGGCAGTAACAGTACTATTTCAGAGGCACCTGGATAGGTGCTTAAATGAGGAATGCAACGGGGATAAATATAAATAGGCATGAAAGTCAGCACATTCGCAGTGGCTAAATGTCTGCTGTATATCTCTATGACTCTGAGTCTATAAATAAAAGGCAATATAAAATACTTCAATAATCCTGCCAATGTTAATTAATGCCTACAATGCTTTAATTGTAATGTGTTTACACTGGAGAGCAATTGCTCCGTTTGTGCTTTGGTTGAGAAAAATACTCCAAAAATAGTTAGGTATTAAGTTGCAGTTGTTTATCAAAAATGTCTCAACTTATTTAAATCAGGTTATATAAACCAAGAAAGCAAAGTAGCACGTTGCCCAGCTAAGGAAATGAAAACCTTAAGGTACTGCCACGTTGTCAAGCCACATTAATGCTGGCACATGTTGCTTTAATCTAACTTTCAGGATGTTATATTTTCCAAGTGTTTTTTACATAGCATCAATTGTATTTCTGTTTTACAGATCAAAATATATAGCGAAGGAATCACATACATAGATTATACACATACAAAGAGTAGTTAATAATTTACTACCTGCACTTAAAGGGCTTTTATCCATTATTTTCCATAGTTTGAAAAAATACTATCAATTTACATAAAATTTCTGTTGCTGGTTCCAGATGAACTGTTCTTTCCTGGCTTGGTCCGCACGGACTGAAATATTTTTCTCAGGAAACCGATGAGTATTCTTTTCCAATTTTTCATTACTGTTTTTGTCATATGGGATGAGCTATCTTCACAGAAGCAATATAATAGTTTAAATAATATATTGAGCAGTACTAATAATATTTGGCTGTAAAATGTTACCACGGTGTCAGTGGTCTCCTGTTATAACTGGCAGCTTTTAGTTTAGTTTAGTTTAGAGACAGAGTGTGGAAACAGGCCCATTGGCCCACCGAGTCGGCGCCGACCAGTGACCTCCCATACACTAGTTCTATCCTACACACTTGGGACAATTTACCTAAGCTAATTAAACTACAAACCCACACGTCTTTGGAATGTGGGAGGAAATCAAAGCACCCGGAGAAATCCCACTCGGTCACAGGAATGAATGAATGAATACGTTTATTGTCATTGCACAATACTGTGCAACGAAATTCCATTACATCTCCTCCGATTAAAAAAATACAAACACGACAACCATTAACACCCATTAACACATATGTACACTTATTAGTAAATAATAAATAGGTAATTTAAAAGAATTTAAAAGAATTAGCGGCATTTCTTGGAATTACATTTTGCTTCCCCAGCGTTCTCTGTTGGAATTGAGCTATTTTATCGCACATGGGTAGAAACTATATTTTAGTCTACCGGTGCGAGCCTTCAGTCCTGAATCGCCTCCCAGAGGGTAGCAGAGTAAAAAGGTGGTTGGCAGGGTGGGATGTGTCCTGCTTGATATTTGTGGCCCGGCGCAAGCATCGGGCCCTATATATGTCATCCAAGGAGGGCAGTTGGGCGTTTGTAATGCTCTGCGCAGTTTTTATAATTCCCTGCAGCGCCCTCCTCTCGGCCACAGTACAGCTGGCAAACCACACCAGGATTCCATAGGAGAGGATACTTTCCACGGCGCATCGGTAGAAGGACAGCAGCAGCGGCTGTGAGACGTTTGCTCTCCGCAGAGACCTCAGGAAATACAGCCGCTGATGTGACTTCTTCACGAGAGTGACGGTGTTCATTTGAAGAAAGTGCAAACTCCATACAGACAAGCAGTCAGGATCGAACCCGGGTCTCTGATGCTGTAAGTCAGCAACTCTACCGCTGCGCCACTGTGCCACCATTGTGCGGTTCTCCATTGAAAACATAGGCACTGTTAAAACCAATCTCTTCAGTTGTCCTAAGGGTCCCACCAGCCTTTTAACAGAGGAAGTTGGAGACCAGCAGTACTTTGAGTCAATTGCAATGGTTTTTACTTTTTACAGCACTGCCTATGATTAGTTTGTCGTAGTTTAGAGATACAGCATGAAATCATGTCCTTTGGCCCACCGAGTCCACGCCGACCATCGATGACCCATTCACATTAATTCTATGTTATCATACCTTTGCATACACTCCCTACACACTAGGGGAAATTTCATAAAAGCCATTTAATCCACAAACCCACACGTCTATGGGAGGTGAGAGGAAACTGGAGCACCCAGAGGAAACGCACACAGGAGAACGTGCAAACTTCACACAGACAGCACCTGAAGTCAGGATTGAACCTGGGACTCTGGTGCCCTGAGGTAGCAGCTCTATTAGCTGCATCGCTGTGCCGAATGAATTTGAATTATTAATTCAACAATCTACTGACAGAATCTTTTATCGCGTTAAATTCCCTGGTAAATCACAAATCGGTTCTGGCTTCATAATTTCTCTCACAATGAACCTTTTCATAAGTCAGGATGGACCTGAAAGCCAAGATTCTTCCAGATGCTTTTTGCAACTGTATTAAAGAATCAATAGAACCTTCAGGAAAATTGCAAAAGCAGTTGGATTGCAATCTGGAAGAGAAGTGAAGCATGGAGAGAGAAACACAATAAACAGGTCAGCTTCTTCACCAGACAGATTGTTCACCCTTCTTCAGACAGATTATAGTTGGGGGGGGAAAGTTGGAAAAGTTAGTTGGAAGTCCAACAAAAACAAAACGGAAGTGATAGGTGGATACAGGTAAAAAGGGGGGGAGGGGTGAATAGCAGATGGTGGAATAAGTGACAAAGGCTGGAGTTGAAAAGGAGACAAAGGGGTGTGAAATAAGGAGAGAAGAGAAGTGAAATGTAATTTCACTTGAGGATTGGATGGAATGTCCAACTCTCTGAATTCCTTCAGCACTTTGTGTTTTGCTCAAGATTCCAACAACAGCTCTCTTTTGTGAATACTTCAGGCTAATGACGTTTGAACAATTGCAAAGTTATCAGCCTTACACCTTGAATCCATTTGTCTCTGTCTGCAGACACTGCCTAACCTATTGCATGGTTTCTGCAGTTAAAAAAATTTCAGAGGAAATTATTGATCTTAGATTTCCATTAAAAAGCCTACTCTGCTCGATTCCTGTGAAAGAATGCGGAGACATGGAAGTCCCACATCTCTGCAGATCATCAGTCCATCATGTACAGTAGTCCTGCAGAGGAGCATACAGATTTACCATTGTTTACACTGGGGAATCTGCCCAATGAACAGATTCAATGGTTATTCATTTCCAATGGAGAGGAATAGCTCCAAGGGACTAAGGTAATTTACAGTTGTGATTTATGTAAGTTAATTAAAATGCAAACCACAATACTGGAGGAGCTCAACAGGTCAGGTAGCATATGTTGAGGTGTGCAGCTGGAGTTCACAACGTGGAACATTTCCTTCTGAATCCAACCTCTCCAGAACTGGACTGACTGCCACAGTGGAACAGACCAACCTCCAAGGATCCAGGATGGCATGTGTTAGAGCAATACTTAAATATAACTTAAATACAAAAAAAACAGTGCCAAGTGCTTGATTTAGGATTCCATATGGAATTCACATAATGGGCAGAACATGCCATCCGTTGCAAAAATAACTAAGTCTTTTATAGTTTCCTTTCCGTGAAATCAAACAAAATTGGGTTCATCCCATTCGCGTCCTGCCAAGTCACTTATTCCTCTGTAAACTGCCATCTTTTATAGGCTTTCCTTGTTTCCATTTCTTACACACATTATAAAGCCTCTGTTTGTTTTCCTGCTCCCAGTAATTTTGATTCAAAGATAGTGTCCTTGTTTGAAGACCTCTTCAACAAACCCACCTAATATCAAAAATCACTTCCAGCCCAATTTGTCACCCATTCCATTCAATGATTCCACATTACAGGCAATGGGCTTTGGGAGGTCTGGGTATGGATGTAGAGAAGGCAGATTTCATTGTTTCTCTCTGCACAGATGCTGCCCGACCTGCCCACCAGCATCTTCTCCTTTAATTGCAGATTTCCATCAACTGAATGATTTTGTCTTCTTTCTGCACCTCTGCACTTTTCTCTTTCCGAACCTTCTCAGGTGCTCTGTCCTTTTACCCAACCTTGGATGTTCCTTGATTTCCCAATTCTTATCTCCAAAAGGAGGAAGACTGACTGAACTTCATTGCCTTCCGTCACAGTGATCACTGTGGTGGATGTTTATGTTAAGTTCTATCGTGTATTGTGTTCCTTTAATTGTATGGCTGCATGGTAACTCAAATTTCACTGTACCTGAATCGGTGCTTGTGACAATAAATGTGAATTTGAACTTGAACAAATCAAAATTCTCATCCTACATTCTTCACTCAGGTGCCAGCAAAATTTCACACCATGGTATCTTCATTTCTTTCCACTGCACCAAATGGTGTATAAATGTCAGTCATGGAGTCATACGGTGAAAAAATAAGCCTTTCTGCCCAACTCGTCCATGCCAACCGAGATGTCCTATCTAAGCTATTTTCATTCGCCCACATATTCAGATGCATTTCAAACTGCATTACAACTCAACATGATCTTTCTTCTCTGCATTTACTATCCTCCTATCATCCTCTAACCTCTTTGGCTGTATAAACTTTGCAACCCATGTTCATAATCACCCCCTCCCCCCACCCCCTCCCCCCCGCCATACCAATCCATGTTGCATCATTACATTGGTGTAACCAAAGGAGAGCGTTTTCTGATATTACTCTCCATCCTTCACATCATTTGACATCCAATCCTATTACCTACAACGTCAGCCAGAAAAGGATGACCTTCCATTTCTACGGCTACATCGGTTCAGACATATCATCACCTTATTGCCCCATTGAGGACAAAGGCAGGGAGAAGAAAGAGAAAATAAAGAGATACGGAAACGGAGGAATCATAGAAAGAGTAACAAAATGAAGAAATGAAAAAAAAATGTCTCAACAGCACCTCTGTATCTTTGAATAAGAGTATCAGAATGAAAATTTTGTCTCTGGGATTTAATTTAAAAACAAGTTTAACAACTGCATAATTGAATAGTTAGTAAGACCTTTATTATTAAGATTGAAAATGTGATTGCTTTTATGAGCTGCGAGAGGAGACTAACTTCAGAATTTATAACAAATTATTTTTCAGGATGTTGTCGAGAGAAATGTGTGCTCCCTAATGACATTTTCAGCATTCTTCCCATCTGAAAGACTCCACTGCCTCTTCTGTGTCTCTTGGCTGCTGTTCCTGCTTCTCACCACTGCCAATGAATCTGCCACGTTGTACTCTCACTTGGGATCTGCTCCCATTTATGGGACTGCAGGCTTCTCCGTGTGTCTTGGGCTGCCTCCATGCCCACACTTCTTCCCCGAAGTTCCAGGACTTCCTCTCGGTAATCAGCCCCCCTTTTATCTCTTGGTATTTTTATTAACTTGAAAAATCTACTTTCTCCCTCTCCCTTCCAATGTGCATTGACAGCAACAGCCTCTTTTAGTGCATTATCTCCTGTACCTTCACAACTCTTCTTCCCCACACCATCCTGCAACAGTTAGAGTGTCCCATTCTTCGATTCTCACTTATTTTTTATATTTTAAAAATAAACTTTATTTGCACTAAAAATAAATATACACAACAAAAACTGTGCTAAACCTCTTCACACATTCTCAGTCTCTATACATTCAATAGTGGCTTACTCAGTGGTGTTCGCACCTGTCTTTCCTCAATACACCCTTGCCACCTTTGTGGCCTCCTGGGGTGATGGCTCTTCCCTTCCCTTATTTGAAGGATCTTCTTCTTCTTTCGTGTGGCGTGCACAGCCTAAGGTTGTTGGACAACTTGTTCTATTTGATCTTCCGCTTGTGCACTTCGAGTTGATTGCATTAGTCGAAACAGGGCGGACCACGTGAAGGTTGCAATCTTCCACCCCATTTGAGGGATGTCTCCACCAGACTCTGCCCCTTCAGTGCGTCTCTCAGCACGTACTCCTGCAGTTTGGAATGGGCCGGATAATGATATTCGCTTACGGATATCTCGCTACGCGTCTTTCACGAATTGGACTTCCAGCAGCACTAGATGTCCCTCACCGAGCATGTCCTCGGGAACAGTCCGTAAACCAGGGAATCCTTCATTACACAGCTGCTCGGGATAAACTTTGACATTTACTTACCTCTGAGTCAATCAAGCTACTGTTCACAAGATCTTTTCCAGCAAAACTGACCTCTCCCCTCACATCCTAACCTGTCTCCGCCTTAAAGTCAGTACACGTTTCCTCCTCAAATTCTTACATTAATAAACAGATATTCTGTTCATCAATATATTATGTAATGATCACACAGAGAAACTGAAGCCATGCATGAGGGAAAGAAAAGACAGAGAGAAAAGAGCTACTACAGTGTGCTAAAAACATTTGGGCTAATGTAACTGAAGCTGTGATGAGAAAGGTTTCAGAAAACTATGCCACAACGGGAAGTGATTAAAGACAAAGGCAAAGAGAGGTGAAATTATATTTGAAATAAATATTCCTCTTCCTGATCAGATGGAAATCCCAAAGCACTTGATAGACAATGACCTTAGAACTTGCCAAATGCTTTATATTCAATTAATGTTGCAGTGTAGGAAGCACAGCAGACAATTTGCACAGCGTAATGATCTGTTTCAGCGTATTGACTGATGGTTAAATATAGGCAAAGACACAGGCTGCTCGTCTTCAAACAGTGCCTTGGGATCATTTAGGACTGGAGATGGAGGCCTCAGTTTAATACAATCGAAAATTGTACTATCTGAAAACACAGCAGTGAGGCATCAGCATAGATTGGTGCTCAGACTGAGACGAACTTGAACCTACAAACCTGATTAAAAGTTAAGAATGCCATCAATCAGCCTAGGAAATTCAGAGAATAGCTTTTTTTTGGCTATAAAGAATGATAATAAATAGGTTATGTGGTACAATCATCTATCTATCTATCTATCTATCTATCTATCTATCTATCTATCTATCTATCTATAGAAACATAGAAACATAGAAAGTAGGTGCGAGAGTAGACCACCAGGTCCGTCGAGCCCGCACCGCCATTCGCTCATGGCTGAACACTAAACAGACACACTTACCCACAAACAGTAGACACAAGACACTGAACACAAGACACTACCCTCCCCTTTATAACGCTATTACCCCTCTCCACCCCAAGAACCGCGTGATCTCCTGGGGGAGGCAAAAAACCGGATAAAAACCCAGGTCCAATTCGGGAAAAAAATCCGGGAAATTCCTCTCCGACCCCAATCCAGGCGATCGACACTTGTCCAGTAGATCACTCAGGTCTTACTATACTAACCATACCTAGGTCCATATCCCTGCCCTCTCCCCGTAGCCCCTTATCCCCTTGGCAGCTAAAAAACCATCTATTTTAGACTTAAATATATTTAACGTTTCTGCTTCCACTGCTCCCTGGGGCAGTGAATTCCATAAACTAACCACCCTCTGGGTGAAGAAGTTCCTCCTCATCTCAGTTCTAAAAGAGCCCCCCCTTATTCTGCAACTATGTATCTGCAACTATCTATCTATCTATCTATCTATCTATCTATCTATCTATCTATCTATCTATCTATCTATCTATCTATCTATCTATCTATCTATCTATCTATCTATCTATCTATCTATCTATCTATCTATCTATCTATCTATCTATCTATCTATCTATCTATCTATCTATCTATCCTTGACCCTGTCTGTGTTGTAATTAAATTTGCGCAAAAATGAGCCCCCATAGCGCTACGATTTTTCACCACCTTACTCACCATTCTCCTCTGCTGCAAGCCAAATAAATTTTGTTCCGATCGGTGAAATAGTACAAAAGTTATGAAGGTTTTGAAGGTTTCCCCTCCCCCACAGCCCCCTCCCCTACAGCTTTCTCCTCTCCCTCATGTCCCCCCCCACATCCCCACCTCCCTCCCCCCCCCCCATACCCTCCCTCCTCCACACACCCCTCCCCTACACCACCTCCCCAGAGTTGGGGGAACGGGTTGAGGGGATCTTATTGAAACATATAAGATTATTAAGGGTTTGAGAACCATATATGGGGAAGTAAATAAGCAAATAAGAGGGGAAGGGACAATATGGGCTGCCTTTTTGAGGCAGCGACTACGATAGATTCCTTAACAATCTTATATGTTTCAATGAGATACCCTCTCATCCTTCTAAACTCCAGAGTGTACAAGCCCAGCTGCTCCATTCTATCAGCATATGACAGTCCCGCCATCCCGGGAATTAACCTTGTAAACCTACGCTGCACTCCCTCAATAGCAAGAATGTCCTTCCTCAAATTAGGGGACCAAAACTGCACACAATACTCCAGGTGTGGTCTCACTAGGGCTCTGTACAACTGCAGAAGGACCTCTTTGCTCCTATATTCGATTCCTCTTGTTATAAAGGCCAACATGCCATTCGCTTTCTTCACTGCCTGCTGTACCTGCATGCTTAACTTTACTGCCTGCTGTACCTGCATGCTTGGCGTGATATATGCACGCCCAGGAATTTGAAGTAATTGACCCTCTCCACCATCGTCACGTTGATATAAACTGGATTGTGGGTCCTCATCCTTCCCCTACTAAAGTCCACAATCAGTTCCTTGGTCTTACTGATGTTGAGAACCAGGTTGTTGTGCTGGCACCATTTGGTCAGTCGGTCGATCTCACTTCTATACTCTGACTCATCCCCATCTGTGATTCGTCCAACCACAGTGGTGTCACCGGCGAACTTGATGATGGAGTTCACACTATGACCGGCTACGCAGTCAGGGGTATAGAGTGAGTAAAGCAGGGGCTGAACACACAGCCTTGAGGTGCTCCCATACTAATTGTTATTGAGGATGAAGTGGTTCCTCCAATTCGAACAGATTGTGGTCTGTGGATGAGGAAGTCGAGAATCCAATTGCAGAGGGATGCGCAGAGGCCCAGTTCCGTGAGCTTGGTAACCAGCTTGGAAGGGATGATGGTATAGTCTATAAACAACAGCCTAACGTATGTGTTTTTATTGTCCAAGTGGTCCAATGCGGAGTGGAGAGCCAGTGAAATTGCATCTACCGTTGACCTGATGTGGCGGTATGCGAACTGTAGTTGGTTGAGGTTCTTGTCGAGGTAGGAATTCATGTACACCATAACCAACCCCTCAAAGCACTTCATCACCACAGACGTTAGTGCCACTGGTCATCACGTCACCTTACTGTTCTTGGGCACCGGTATTATTGATGCCCTCTTAAAGCAGGTGGGAACCTCAGAAGTGAGAGGTTGAAAATATCTGCAAAAACTCCCGCCAGTTGGTCTGCACAGGTCTGGAGAACTCGACTGGGTATACCATCAGGATCAGGTGCTTTCCGAGGATGAAACACTTTTTCACACAGAGAGTTGTGAGTCTGTGGAATTCTCTGCCTCAGAAGGCAGTGGAGGCCGGTTCTCTGGATACTTTCAAGAGAGAGCTAGATAGGACTCTTAAAGATAGCGGAGTCAGAGGATTTGGGGAGAAGGCAGGAACGGGGTACTGATTGTGGATGATCAGCCATGATCACATTGAATGGTGGTGCTGGCTCGAAGGGCACCTGCACCTATTGTCTATTGGCCCAAAACGTCACCCATTCCTTCTCGCCAGAGATGCTGCCTGTCCCACTGAGTTACTCCAACATTTTGTGTTTATCTTCGGTTTAAACCAGCATTTGCAGTTCCTTCCTACACGACCTCTCAAGGAGGTCAGAACTCTTATATTTGTGAATGCTTATCCAGGAATCCCAGATTTTCCGCTAGTTACATGGGGAAATGCTGGCATTTCTGAGGAAAATTTGGGCCATTACTTTGTTTCTGGAAAGACATAAAAATGGATGTGAGAGTGAAGGTTTGCAATGATTGTCAGCTGGAAGAGTTTGAGGAAGTCATCAGGCTTGATGTGATAAAGGAATCTTCAAGTTACTAAATGGGTCAACTTGTCTGAGAAACTCAATGTTTAAGTCGTAGAGTCAGAGGGTCATACAGCATGGAAACGGGCCTTTCGGCCCAACTTACACATGTTGTTCAAAATCCCCCCACCTAGAATACACCCGCCTGTCTGCCTGAACTGAGATGAGGAAAACCGTTTTCACACAGAGAGTTGTGAATTTGTGGAATTCTCTGCCTCAGAAGGCAGTAGAGGCCGATTCACTAGATGCATTAAAAAAAATAGTTAGATAGAGCTCTTAGGGCTAGCGGAATCGTGGGATGTGGGGAGAAGGCAGGAACGGGGTACTGATTGTGGATGATCAGCCATGATCACATTGAATGGTGGTGCTGGCTCGAAAGGCCGAATGGCCTACTCATGCACCTATTGTCTTGTATCTATGTAAATCTTTTCTGAAACATTGCAGGTGATGATACCAAGCTACTCTGATATTAATTGTGAACAATAATTGTTTAAGATTGTTACCCCTTTAAAGATTGTGCCGATTGACTAACTGCTCTCTGGTTTCAACACTGTTTTGTAGACAATTCCGTAGAGCCCTTAAATAAACTACACATGCCTTGAGCTCATACCTTCCATGTAGTTTCTACAAAGTACTTTTGCTGGACATAGAAGGCCCACCATATTTACATGAAAAATCTCTCAATTTCATTGGCACCTTCCGCTCATCAGCCAAGTGTGCAGCACGTGTCCTCAATGGGTTCCCAACGTCCAACAAAGTCTAACAATGACCCATTTTGTAACTCGAAGATTGCATTCTCTTACCAAGTTGGAGGCCTCTCACAAATTCTTTCAGCTGCCATTCATCGCAAGCTCTCACACCTACATCACCTTTTGCATTTTTCCAGAAATTAAGTAAAGGCACAGATTTCCCTCAGAAATGTGTGGGATTGCAGGATTACCCGCATGTAGCTATCAGAAACTCAGGGATTAGAAACTATCGAAGTCCTGACCTTCCAAAGACGTGCTTGTGTGCAAAGGGAAATTTATTACAACAGAGAGAAATGGTAACAATGGCAAGGGTGCATTAAAAGCTACAGATAATTTACACGCCCAATTGAATTAATATAAACAGCATTATTATTGTTGATATTGTTGCACAATGGAGATTCTCCACATTGTCTTAGGTGGAAGGAATCTACACAGTGAGTTGGGAGCAGTTCCTCAGCTGTTGAGAGGAGGAAGACTTTGGTAATGAATTCAGATGTGACAGACCACGAGGAGATCCCTCTGTCAATACTCTCTCCTTTCTTGAAGATGGTTATGATTATAATGCAACAATATTCTGCTCTTCAGTATGAGCCACACAAATTCATTATAGAGTTATACACAAGGAAAATGAAGTAATATTGAAGAGAGCTGTTGCGCAAACAGACAGAGGTGGGCAATGAGATTGAAGATTTTGATGCCCACATTTTTACAACCTCAGCATGGTGCCATTTGACCCTCAGGCCTTGTTGTGTTAGTTAGCATTCGGCTTTCTCATCATTCAAAGGTGGCGGTGAGGTTGAATCAGATAGATTGCCGTGTATTGGAGTAGAGGACACAGTTGTGGAGGTCGACTAAGTTCTTCCCATTAGATGGATCCATCTTGCAGGTTCAGAAATGCAGCCACTGGTTGACCCACTCCATTAATGAGTTGTCCCCACTTTTGCTTCTCAACAGGGTGGGGCCGTGGATGTGACTTGGCTATCCTATGACTTGGAATTGACAGTGCTGAAAAGTCCAAGACGATCTTGGCTGCCAGCCGGTTGTTGGGCTTCCTGCATCCTTTCCAATCCACATCTGTTCTTCAAGACACAGATTTTTTAAATTAAACCACAGCCTTCAGATCCTAGTGGAACTCTTTCTTCTTGCGTGAGGCGTGATGTAGCTTCCGGTCCAGAAAAGTCTTGCATGTGAAATTAATTTAATCCTGGATCTCCTGGCCATTCTCAGCAAACAATCCCAAGTGTTTATTGGCAATGCGATCAAAAGTCACTTCACAAATGCAAATAACAATAGATTCAGGCCACTCCAGACATTTGTGAGCACTCTGCAGTTTCTGTTGGCCGGGATTTAGTATGTCAATAATACGTTGACTCGGAAGATCTATCTTTGTCATAGGCACCTTAAATCCTTGGAGAGATACTACCAAAACCATCACTTTTAAATCTTTGCAGAAAGCAAGCTAATATTAGTGGCGACACAGGAAACTGCAGACGATGGAATCTTGAGCAAAACACAAAGTGCTGGGGAAGCTCAATGGGTCAGTGAAGGGAACAGACAGATACCTTTTCCGGTCAGGGCCTCTCTTCAGACCCATGTATCTGTGAGATGACAGCTGGCCTCAGCACAGTAGAGGTTAGCCTGCCAGACTACAATGGCACCTCCTTGGGCAGTTGATTTGATGACTATGTTGGGATTGGTACTGAGTGAACGGAAGGTTGCTCGTTTAGAGGGAGTGAGATTGGAGTGGGAAGTCAAGGCTGTTGATGTTGCGGCAGTAGCTGGAAAGGAAATAGTCCAGAGACAGTAGATGACCTGTAGGGGAGTCCATGAGGAGGAAGAATGTTAGATATGGGAGAAGTGGCGGGTGAGGCCTCCTTGCCAGAGAACGTGGCCCAGAGGCAGATGTCACAGAAAGAAAGCTCAACATCATGGTTTGAAACTCTATAGGGTGTGAGTGTAGATCTTCAATGTAGATACTTTGAGGAGATTTTTCAATGGTGCACTAAATTGGAGATACAAGAAACTGCCAAAGTGGTCATACTGTTTATTGTGCCTCCATGTTAAATAGAAAACCAAATATGGGGAAGTGAATAAGCAAATAAGAGGGGAAGGGACAATATGGGGTAGATTAAGAGCTAATGTAAAAATTGATATACTGTAACAACTGTTTACATGGATATAGATGACAAGGCAAGAGGACAACAAGGGTGATATGGTATAAATGGGGATCAAAAAGAAGATTTATATATTGAGGCAGTGGTCTTAGCAAAAATACTTTGAATCTTTCTTTACCATTGATGAAGATTCTGCCAAAGGCTTTGGGAAGTCCAAATACAACATCCTCATTAAAAAAAAGATGCACGAATAAAGCCAGCAACTAAAGGCCAGACAGTTTAGCTTTGATCACAGGAGAACTGTTGGAAAGATTAATCCAGACAAAATTAATCTTACGTTAAATTAAATTAAGATTCACTTGGACTAACAAAGGAAACTTGGATTAAACCTAATATTTATAACTGCAAATTGTGCTTGTTGTATGATATCCTAACTGGCTGTCAGGAGAAAAGAAGTTGTGTTTTATTTTCATTGTTCTCCATGAGCCAGACAAACAGGAACGTTCCAAACTATGCAAAACAATCTGTTGCACGTTTTCATGAAATCTCTGTGCGGTAAAAACAAACCTTCACCTTTCACACTACAAACATGACCTGCTTTACTTCTGTGGCCTGTTTTACTTCTCGGACATGGTTTGCTTTGAGGATTTTCACCCATCCATCCTACATTCTGTTGGAGAATAGGACCTGCTTTACTTCTTGCACCTGTTTTACTTCTATGGCCTGTTTTACTTCTGCCATTTCCTGTAGCCATCAATTAATGCAAGGAAGCTTAACCCTCTTTTAACACAGTAAGCAAAATGCAACTAAGGAAATGGTCTTGCAGCCACTTCAAAGTCTGGGGTGGACTTTTATGAAGTTGTGTTCTGCAATCTGTCATTCCAAACATCTGCTCAGCAGGCCTTCTTTATCTTTATGCATACTAGACCAACAGACGAATCCTTCTTATTTACAATACCCAAATGTCCTGCACAGAATTCTTCCTAGGTGTAGGAAGGAACTCAGGATGCTGGTTTATACCGAAGACACAAAATGACAATAGACAATAGACAATAGACAATAGGTGCAGGAGTAGACCATACAGCCCCTCAAGCTAGCACCGCCATTCAATGTGATCAACGCTGATCATCCACAATCAGTACCCCGTTCCTGCCTTCTCCCCATATCCCCTGACTCCGCTATCTTCAAGAGCCCTATCTAGCTTTCTCTTGAAAGTTTCCAGAGAACCGGCCTCCACCGCCCACTGAGGCATAGAATTCCACAGACTCACAACTCTCTGTGAGAAAAAGTGTTTCCTCATCTCCGTTCTAAATGGCTTACCCCTTATTCTTCAACCATGGACCCTGGTTCTGGACTCCCCCAACATCGGGAACATGTTTCCTACCTTTAGCGTGTCCAAACCCTTAATAATCTTATATGTTTCAATAAGATATCCTCTCATCCTTCTAAATTTGAGAGTATACAAGCCCGGCTGCTCCATTCTTCAGCATATGACAGTCCCGCCATCCCGGGAATTAACGTTTGTGAATCTATGCTGCATTCCCTCAATAGCAAGAATGTCCTTCCTCAAATTTGGAGACCAAAACTGCGCACAATACTCCAGGTGTGGTCTCACTAGGGCCCTGTACAACTGCAGAAGGACCTCTTTGCTCCTATACCTAACTCCTCGTGTTATGAAGGCCAACATACCATTCGCTTTCTTCTCTACCTGCTGTACCTGCATGCTTACTTTCATTGACTGATGAACAAGGATCCCCAGATCCCATTGTACTTCCCCTTTTCCCAACTTGACACCATTTAGATAATAATCTTCCTTCCTGGTTTTGCTACCAAAGTGGATAACCTCTCATTTATCCACATTAAACTGCATCTGACATGCATCTGCCCACTTACCTGTCTGCCAACCAATTTTCTATCCATGTCAGCACTCTAACCCCAATACCGTATGCCTTAATTTTGCCCACTAATCTCCTATGTGGTACCTTATCAAATGCTTTCTGAAAGTCCAGGTATACTACATCCACTTGGTCTCTCTTGTCAATTTTCCTAGTTACATCCTCAAAAAATTCCAGAAGATTAATAAGTATGATTTCCCCTTTGTAAATCCATGCTGACTCGGACCGATCCTGTTACTGCTTTCCAAATATGCCGCTATTTCATCATAACTCAGCTGGTCAGGCAGTACCTTTGGAGAAAATAGGTGACATTTTGGGTTGAAACATTTCTTCAGACCTTCCTAGGTGCTCTTTACAATACTTCCAATTTCACTATTTTATGTTGCCACTTTATATAATTCTGGTTAGTAAACAATTTAGAGTATTTTTTCTTTCTTGTGATCTCTAATTATTTGTTGAACAACCTTTTTCTTTCTTTCTTTCATTCATTCATTCAACCTATCTCTCTCTCTCTCCCTCTACGAAATCCTAATATTGCGAATAAAATATCAATGAACACAAAGGCTGGCGGGACAGGATCAAGGGTTTGGTTTAGTCCAGGGGTTGGCAACCTTTTTTGCATAGGGGCCAGGACCCTCCGGAACTAGTGGCATGCTCCCAGGTCACCTGCGAGCACCGGGTCTAGCTGCAGTTCCCAGGTCACCTGTGAACCACTGGTCTAGCTGCAGTTCTGCTGTCAGGCCCTGGCAGCTGCTCGCAGCCAACCGAGCTACTGAGTGAGTGGCTGGCATGATCCCCGACCCCCTCCTTCTCAACACTCCTGCCCTCCCCGCAACTTTACCCCAGGTGGCCCAACCGTGCTGACCCAGGCCAGATTCCCCACACGCTGTGGAAGAAACATAGGCACATTTTGGCTTTTTATTGTGATTTATGGATTATGCACCAACCCACTCAATTTGAAATAATTCAACATCGAAATTCATAAACAAGGATAACAATTTTTATTTCTGTCATTCATGGTAAGATTTACATAGTTGACATTGTTTTGTGTGCGAGTACAGGGTTGCAGTGTTTTGAATATCAGCTAACCAATGATGGCAGTTCTTTGACAAGTACTCCATAGTTCTTTGTCGGAGATCTTGTTGACGAGTATTCTGGACTCACTGTCGACATCTGAAATCACAGAAAATATCATATAGGATTAATATAAGAACAATCTTAATATGATTGAGATTAATTTATAGGAATATTTTATAGGATTAACTTATGAGAACTAATTTGATTATAACTACATACCTGCAAAATGGATGACAATCACTTAAATGCAAAAATTGTTTTCAGGGGTGGGGAGAGACATGTATATTGAAGACGCATTTTTCCTCTAATATGTCAATTTATCTTAAATGTAGAAGAGCTTATTAAAATCTTCTTACACTGGCATGCATGCCTTACAACAAGAACAAAACCAAAAATGTACAGCAGGTGCATAAATCCTTGTAGGAGGTGGGCAAGTTGACAGAGCAATTAATGAAGCAAATAGGATGCTGGACTTATTAACAGAGATATTAATATAAAAGTTAAAAAAGTTATGTCATATAAGATAATACATTGTTGGGATCATAAGAATAGAATTGTATATGGTTATATGTTATATGTATATGGTTACAGTCATCATACATTGGGAAGGAAATTAAGGCTTTAATGTGTGCTCCTCGTGGCATGTCGTTGTTCCCTTAGATGTGGGAGCCGCACAAGTGCAACAGAGTCTAGATCAAAGATCATAGTCCCTTTTACGATCTTTGGTCTAGGTGTTCAGCTAAATTTGTATGAGAGGCTGAAAGAAATTACATTATTTAGCCTGCCCGATCTCTCACACTTGATAGCTCAGATAGTCGAGTCCTGGCAACGACTCGACCATCTGAGCTCTAGGGAGAGATCGGGGAGGCTAAATAATATTTTCACTACACTACAGAAAGTAATACTTTTTTTCTCACCTTTCGTTTTTCGTGGGGAACCTGCAGACAGGTCGGGTCGTCTACATTGGCGATTCGAGCAAATTATAGTGGAGCAGTACACTCCGCTTGTAGATGTGGACAGAAGCCGGTTACGGGAATGTCGCTGAAGATTACCCATCAACTACTACGGCTTTTTCGCGGAGTGGACCATCTTGCTCCGCTCTAAGATCTTTGGTTTAGTCTATCTCTGCACAGATGATCCCCCTAGAACTTCCAATAAAACATGTTTTACAGTCCAGTGAACAATTAGTCACAAGAGAAACCTTAAAAGGGCAGCAGTTTTTAAGTAACACCCATTGTTCACAATCAATAGCATGATCACTCCTTTATTAATATCAGAGACAATAACGCCCACATCTCTCATTTGAATTAAAAAAGGTCAACACAATTTAATTATCAGTGATATGGAAACAATAACTAGGCCAAAAATAGGCCATTTATCCAGTTGTATGTTATTTATTTCTTGAGTTTGTGGAAAAAAGCTTTAACTTTTCTTAAGTTATCACGATCAGTTGTATCATAGCGAACAACTATTAATTGGTCGTATATTTTATTAAAACACAAAATGCTGGAAGTTTTCAGCAGGTCAGGCAGCATATGTGCATTTGATAAGGTCCCACATAGGAGATTAGTGGGCAAAATTAGGGCACATTGGTATTGGGGGTAGAGTGCTGACATGGATAGAAAATTGGTTGGCAGACAGGAAACAAAGATGAGGGTTTACTCTTTCAGAATGGCAGGCAGTGACTAGTGGGGTGCCGCAAGGCTTGGTGCTGGGACCGCAGTATACATGATGTACAATATACATCAATGATTTAGATGAAGGGATTCAAAGTAACATTAGCAAATTTGCAGATGACACAAAGCTGGGTGGCAGTGTGAACTGTGAGGAGGATGCTATGAGAATGCAGGGTGACTAGGACAGGATGGGTGAGTGGGAAGGTGCATAACAGATACAGTTTCATGTAGATAAATGTGAGGTTATCCACTTTGGTAGCAAAAACAGCAAGGCAGATTATTATCTAAATGGTGTCAAGTTGGGAAAAGGGGAAGTACAATGGGGATCTGAGGGTCCTTGTTCATCGGTCAATGAAAGTAAGCATGCAGGTACAGCAGGCAGTGAAGAAAGTGAATGGCCTGTTGGCCTTCATAACAAGAGGAGTTGAGTATCGGATCAAAGAGGTCCTTCTGCAGTTGTACAGGGCCCCAGTGAGACCACACCTGGAGTATTGTATGCAGTTTTGGTCTCCTAATTTGAGGAAGGACATTCTTGCTATTGAGGGAGTGCAGCGTGGGTTTACAAGGTTAATTCCCGGGATGGCGGGACTGTCATATGCTGAGAGAATGGAGCGGCTGGGCTTGTATACTTGTATACCTACTAGTTTAGAAGGATGAGAGGATATCTTATTGAAACATATAAGATTATTAAGGGTTTGGACACAGTAGAGGCAGGAAACATGTTCCCGATGTTGGGGGAGTCCAGAACCAGTTTAAGAATAAGGGGTAAGCCATTTAGAATGGAGATGAGGAAACACTTTTTCACACAGAGAGTTGTGAGTCTGTGGAATTCTCTGCCTCAGAGGGCGGTGGAGGCCGGTTCTCTGGATACTTGTTTCAAGAGAGAGCTACATAGGGCTCTTATAGATAGCGGAGTCAGGGGATATGGGGTGAAGGCAGGAACGGGGTACTGATTGGGGATGATCAGCCATGATCACATTGAATAGCGGTGCGGCTCGAAGGACCGAATGGTCTACTCCTGCACCTCTTGTCTATTGGAATGGACAGGAGACATCTCTATTGTATTAGAAAGTATTTCCATTATCTGCTTATGTTAATTAATGTTAGATTAAGCTACTTTTGTTGAAAACGTAGTGTTAAAGGCAGGTTTTACACACAACGCTTTGTCAACAGTAAAGATAGTCTTCCTCCGCCAAAAGATGCTCGGCTGTATCTTGTCAAACATAAGGGTTAGCACTACACGCTACGAATCCCAGCTGTGGAGACACTGGTATCGTTGTCTCGTTGTAGGACATTGATCATTCTTTTAATCTGGATTTTTAACTTATGTATTGTGGTTTAAAAAAATATAAATTATGATGTTTTTATAAGTGATATACCAAGATTTTATATGTATTTTATGATATTTAATATGCAATGCATTTTTAATGTAATGTTGCCCCTTGTCTGGACCTTGAGTCCGTAATAAAGTTTATTATTATTATTATTATTATTATTGTCAATAATAAAGATGGCGTCAGCACCATCGCCACCAGATCGCCACCACCCTCAGTCGGTGTATTCACCAGCGACTTTGCCAGTAGTTAAGATGGCGACCTCATCATTACGCAGAGTCGGAGTATTCACCAGCGACTTCGCCAGTAGTTAAGATGGCGACCTCATCATTACGCGCTGCCGGTGTATTCACTGGCGACTGTGCCAGTAGTAAAGATGGCACCCGGAGTTCAAGTCAGTGATTTAATTTCCTCTCGTACTTCCGGATGGTTTCCATGATCACAGCGAACGCGGTGAAGGATAATTTTACCCGAGGTGACGGATAATGTGTGGGAGCTAATGTACGGTCAATCAACACAGGTCTTTGTTAAAAGGCTGTTTATGTCGCTCACGTTGTAATCAAAATGACACTGGTACAGATAAAGGACGGGGAATATACAACGACCATTTATAAACTGGTGAGTGCTGTTAAAAGTTGTGGACGGGGCCTCGAGGATGTATAGGCATCTGTTTTCCTATCAGGTTAATACGCCTCGGGAGTTTTTAAGTTACAGCAAGATCACATAGTACTACATTTGTGCACTGCAGTTACATTTTAATGACAATACAAGCATAATTTGGTAATTAGGGATCATATGAGTTGCCCAAAGCCCATGGTTTTACGATACGATAGAACTTTATCCCAGGAGAGAAATTGTCATAAAAATACAAAAACACAAAATACATGAAACATGAAATTAAAGTGACGAGTGTCAAGGATTAGAGATGTGCACAGATTGGGAAGTCTGTCTATCCCACGACAGAAGGGGGAGGGAGGAGTACAGTTTGGTAGCCACAGGGAAGAAGGATCTCCTGTGGTGTTCTGTCCTGCATCTTGGATAACTGTTGTAACCTTATGATCCATTTCGATTTTTTTTCAGGAGTGGGTGTCACTGTCAAAGCTCAACCCCAGTTGTTCTTGAGAAGTTGGTGGGTTACTACCGTCTTGAAGTGCATCATTGGTTCTAGTGCTATGGAAAAGGAATACTGGGACTGGAGAGTGGTAGCAACATCGAAGGAACGATGACAGGAGCCAGCATAATTTGGCGATGCTCCTGTATTAGTCGAGCTTGTGGGTTAATGAAGTGTTGTTGAGATAACTAAGATAGTAACTGTAATATGCTGGGGTGTTGGATGAAGTCAAACAGGTTGCTTTAACCATGATGAAATCAGGTTTCTTTAGAATTGTTGGGACAGCACTCATCTCAGCTATGGAATCTGTTCTTCTAGGACTACATTTATATATCTGATTATGTGAGTTTCTGGTCAATAATGAACCTTCCCCCCCCCCTCCACAATACTAATGTAGGCCTAAAGGGAAATCTTACTGGAGAGACAGTGGCTAAATAATGTGTGCAGCTCCAGGCAAAACACTTTAGAATTGACACCAAAGCCAAGGGAGGAACTTCAGAAAAGATTTATTGAAATGGTCCCAGGGATGATGGAATTACTGGAGAGGCTGGAGAAACTGGAATTGACCTCTGTGGAGCAGAGTTAGTTAAGAGGAAATGAATGTGGGTGTTTAAAGTTAGGAAATATTCTGAAGGAGCTGATGCTGGTGGCCTTGCCGAGGCAGCGTAAATACCTACACTGGCAGAATGTTCATTTAATAGATATATAATAACAAGCAAAGAGTCATGGAAGCGTTAAGAATTGTTTTCATTCCGCTGGTTCCAATCGGGAATGTATTGTCTGATGGAATGGCAGCAGCAAGTAATTCCATCATTTTCAAGCTGTATATAATTTTCTAATCATTTTTTCACCTACCTTCTTCCAGATATCGCTTACTGTAAGGTAATTTCAATGAGCGATATCTGGAAGAAGGTAGGTGAAAAAATGATTTTGAAAATTTTGTACATTATTACCTGATCCATTTTGTTTTATACTGCCATCTGGTATGAATGTTTTGAATATATATCTTGTCTTTTTTCTGGCTTACAGCTTCAATTGTCATTTTGTAGCTGCTGTTAACTTTATTGAAGAAGTGTTTCATTTAGCTAAAATTGCCATTGAGGCATTGTTATGTTGCTCATGTACAACTGTAATGATGCAGCTGATGAAAAAATACATATGGTAAAATGGATGCAAGATATATTTGGGTCTAGAAACAACAGATTGCAGACTGTGGAATCTTGAACAAAAAACAGATTGCTGGAAGACCTCAGCAGATCAGGCAGCACCTGCAGAGGGAATGGACAGATGACATTTCGGGTTGGGACCCTTGATGTTATTTGTAAAGAAAGCATTGTATTATTTTATTTTAGTTTAGTTTATTATTGTCACATGTACTGAAATACAGTGAAAAGTATTTGTTTTGCATGCTCTCCAGTCAGAGAATAGATTATACATGAATACAATCAAATCATCCACCGTGCACAGATAAAGGTTACAGATTTCAGTGTAAGATTTAACATTGAAGTCTGTGAAAGTCCGATAAAAGATAGTTCAAGGATCTCCAATGAGGTAGATGGGAGGTCAGGACTACACTGTTCAGTTGCCTGATAACAGTCAGGAGGAAACTGCCACTGTGTTTGTTTTCAAGTGTGTGTTTACAAACAACGTGCCTGATGAAAGAGAGGAGAAGAGGGAGTGACCAGGATGAGACTGGTCCTTGATGATACTGGTGTCCTTACCGAGGCAGCCTGAAGTGTAGATGGAGTTAATGTGATGATCTGGGCTACGTCCACAACTCACAGCAATTTCTTTTGGTCTTGGATAGCTGTCCCAAACCAGTCTGTGATGCTTTCTATGGCACACCGGTAGAAGTTGGTGAGGATTGTTGAGGACATGCTGAACTTCCTAAGCCTTCGAAGGAAGTAGAGATGTCGGTGTGCTTTCTTAGCCATAGCTTCAAATGTGGCTGGTTGAGGACAAATTGCTGGTGACATTTATTCCCAGGACTTCAAGCTTTTGACCATCTCTACTTCTGCGCCATCAATGTAGACTGGGGTGTGTGTACTGTTTCACTTCCTGAACGCGCTTCGCTTCCTGAAGTCATTTCTGACAGAATAATAAAAAGCAGCATGAAAATGTTACTTTTGTTTTTAATTGACACATCTGAAATATCCCAAAGCATTGATTCTATTAGCCCACTGTCCTTGGTCCTTATTGCAAGCTCCATTCCCGCATTACATATTCCATTCATGGCAACTATTTGAAACTGAACCAGGTTATTTACGATCTAAAATCTAATCCTAAATAAGCTTTCACACAAATATCTGTATCATCCTTACTACTGCCCATTTTTCTCCCTTCTCACGTCTTCTGAATCCACCTCATCTGGTTAAGCCAGCAGCCATCTTGTTCCATCCTCTGTAACCACTTAGCCATTTATATATACACAAATCCCATTCATCTCGCATCAGTATGCTTACTGACGTGCATGGCTCTTTGATTTTGAATCCCTCCATGGCTTTGTTCCTTCCCCCTCTTCCTTCCAAACAACCATACCAGATATTTGCACTCCTTCATTGTTGGCTTCATGAGCGGTCTCAAAATGAATCACCCCATCAAGGATCGCTCAATGGTACTTTATTGACATGTGTACCCTGGTGCATTGAAATTCTTTTTTTACATACAATTTAATAAATTGTTGCTATACATAAGCACAATCATACCCACGTACAAGAATGTAAGAATAGTAGGGGCAGTACGTAAGAGTCAGTAACGTTGAGGCAGTACATAAGAGACACAACATTGCTGGCACTATCTTGTTCCATTAATTATCTGGATCCAGAAAGCTCTGGATTTCCTTTCCTAAATATGTGTCTTTCTCCATGATGTTCCCCCAAAGAGTTTCCCCAAAACCAATTCCGTGACTTATCCCTTTGTAAGCTGCACTAACATCCCCTGATAGTAATATATTCTGTTTGATAATAAACCTGTGAAATACCAAGCAACCTTATGCTGCACTAAAGGTGGTATTTAATTAGCAGTTTTTGTTTTATGTTTGCACATTCTACTAAATATCAAGAAGGAGAAGTGCACTATTTGTGTCTAATAGTTTGTATTCAATTTTTCAGATCCGAGATGGGAGATATGGAGAGGCTATACATGTTCTCAACAATGAACTACAGAAACATTCAAAAGTAATTATTATAACTTTGCATGTTTGGATATCTTTGGGCATACGTCTAATTTAAAGCATATTGAGGGGTGTACCTGTACTTTATCTATAGTCATAATATTGAAATACTCTTTGCTGAGTCAGTCTGGAGTCTGGTGAGCACTCGTTTGATGCAGAATTTATTAGTAAAACATCCTATTGGGATGTTCCAGAAGCAGTGAGTGTAGCTGCCTGTAGCTTTAGCATTTTCTAAACCAATTCATTTTTACTTCGTTTGATGAATTTCTTTTAAATGTGAAAATATAGTTTCCATAAAATACAGTGTGAACAGCTGCATGGTGAGGTTTTGCCGACAGTGCAGTTTGTGCAGATCTTTTATTACTCTGAAGGATAATTATTCTTTTAAAAACGATTTTTGCTTTTTTTGTTATTAGTCCTGACAGATCAGTTGGAATTCATCACGACTCTTTATTTTATTGTCAGCCATGAGTAAACTACAGCGGCGTTTCATAACACTTGTGTTTGCCCACAAATCTTCTATTGGCTTTTGCACTGCAGTTTGCTGTTTACAGAACCATTGTGGCAGAGTGCACTCTACAGGGATGCTGGGGTCTGAGCAGGCATGGGTTGAGAAATTATTTTCACAACTCTAAAAACAAACAGCGCCTTCTATCTGAAAATGTTAGCCCAAAACAGCAATAATTGTGGGAGTGGGAGACAGGTGGGAGAACTGGGAAGGGGGATGGGATGGAGAGATGGGAAAGCAAGGGCTGCTTGAAATTCTCCTTCAAGTTCTACTTCAAGTAGCCCTCGCTTTCCCTCTCTCTCCATCCCCTCCCCTTTCCAGTTCTCCCACCAGTCTTATTGTCTCCGACTACATTCTATCTGCACCGCCCACTCCCCTGACATCAGTCTGAAGACGGGTCTTGACCTGAAACATCACCCATTTCTTGTCTCCAGAGATGCTGCCTGTCCTGCTGAGTTACTCCAGCATTTTGTGTCTCCCTTCGATTTAAATCAGCACCTGCAGTTCTTTCCTACACAAATGCTCATGCTCATCAGCCTACTCCAGTTGTCTGTCCTTGAAGACAGATTTTGAGTGATCTCCTTAAACCATCAGTGAATTGCAAACCATGAAAAATGGCAGAAATCTGCCAGAGGAGCCTGGAATGATCCTGAGGTTTGGAAGCTGAGAGCAATCTTGGACTTGACTTCCATAGGTTAAGTAGGACAGGCGCACACACAGTTACATTTGTCAGTGTTCATATGTTAAAGTTAAGGTTCTTACTCATCACAGACAAGTCAAACACCAAATAAGGCAAAATTATTTTATTCGCTAGCGGGAGTGTGCTGAAAGCTATATACCTTAACTTCCCTGTCGCACACTCTCCGAACAAAGAAAAGTAAGTAACGTTATAGTCATTTCTTATCAATTAGCACGACTTCTAAATCTGACTGAAAGATCTGTAGCCTAAGGGAAGCAAGGGAGGCTGGACCCATATATAATTTAAACCAATAACAAGCTATTGGTATATTTGCAATGTCAACAGTATTCTCCAAACTTGGCTCGGGCATCTACACATGTTTCTACTGTGTATGCATTCATTTTAGTTTCTGGACTACGTTTCTAGAAGAAGGACAGCCAACTCCATTTTGTGTAAATGCTAGCATTGATTCATTATTATCTGGTGTTATGTGCCTTGTCCTTGATTCTAGGACTGTGATTACGCAAAATTGTAATATTTTGTTAAATAAAATGTATTAACCCCTTCACATCGATCACCGAGGAAACTAAATACAGTTTGAATTTTGGCCCTTTAAAAAAAAAAACAAGGTTTCAAACTTTTCTGTAAATCTGCTTAGTGAGGCTGATTTCACTGCAGATAAACTTTATATTGCACTACTGTAGAAATTAATGGAAGATGTATTTTTCTTTAATGGCACACTTTTAAATGTGGCACTTTGTGACTGCTTTTAGCTTGAAAATATTTTGGAATCTAAGAATATGGTTACATTATTTCTAATTAATGGTCTGTGCTCTAATCTTCCTAATTCATGTCAATTTGTCTCCAGTCCCGGGCAGCACTCTCTCTCTTGGGATATTGTTACTATCAAATGCAAGACTTTTTGAATGCTGCAGACTGCTATGAACAATTGGTACAGATTCACCCAGAAGTAGATGATTACAAACTCTACCATGCACAATCTCTTTTCAAGGCTTGCACGTATACAGAAGCCATGAAAGCAACTTTTCTAATAGATAATCCAGTTTATCAAACTAAGGTAACATGCTTGGAACATTTATTGCTGAAAATCTGGTATTTCCCATTATGTTATGGAGAGATTTGTATGTCCATTTTGCCTAATTTATGTGACTTAGTTTATATCAGCCATGGCTTGGAATTGTAATGATTAACCATGTAATAAAAATGTAAATTGTCAGGCTCTGTTCCTCTGAAGAACAATGACCTATAATTTCAAGACTACTCTATACTATGATCATGTGATGTTATCAATTAGTGAGAAAATCTCAGAAGGACGTTTATTGTGATTCTTGCAGTTATTCTGGAAAAAAAAGATCCAGGCAGAGTAATCAACTTGAGTTGTGTGTGTGCCATGAGTAGATAGCTGGCGATGCAAGCTTTGTGCAAGCTTTGTTAAATTGGACTGCATGCATCCCGTTAATGCAAGACTGCCATCACAGCTCCGTGCTATACTCTATATATTTACGACATTGCAGCTAAATGTTGTGCCGTACCATTCACGTATAATCAAACATATGAGTATGATGATCCTTAGAAATAAGGTTTATTAGCCTAACAATAAAGAAACCCTTCTGATTTTCATATCAGTCTAAGTGTCTGCCGAGTTTTTGATTTGCCAGTTATTTGTTCCTTTCCTTTAAGTTTAAGTGGTATTCATACAAATTGTACAACTCCCTCTTTCCATGAATTGAAACTCCCAACTCTCACGCTACATAATCCGTCCAGCATTTAAACGACCTGCTTGGTAATCTTGAGATAACTTTGAGATTTGGCTTCTTTAACTTGTACCCTTGCCCTTGAAACATTTGTCAGTAGAATCTCATTTTAGTTCCAGCTACATTAATCACTGTTAAATCAACCATAACAACAAGAATGCCCACGCACTCATTTTTCCGCTGCCATGAGGTAGAAGGTACAGGAGCCTGAAATCTGGTACTGTACATCCAGGTTCATGAACAGCTTCTTCCCCATAGGCATCAGGCTATTAAACTCGCCATCAAACAAACTGAACTATAACAGTCTATTGCACTTTATCTGTTTATTTATGTGTATATGTATGGTCTATGCTATATAAACACACTGAACTGTTCAGTATTTATGCTTACTATATTCTGTTGTGCTGCAGCAAGCAAGAATGTTATTGTCCTATCTGGGACACATGACAATAAACTCTCTTGACTTGACTTGACTTGAATAACCATCTCAAAATATTTCTTTAGCAACAAGGAGATTTTTAAAAACTTGGCATTATGGCAGATAATACAGCTTTTGGAACGTTAGTTCAGAGTGGAAAGAACAATGTGGTTCCCTGACTATTTTATGCCCACCTGCAAACATCTTTCAGCTCTCCAGTTTGAATGAATAAATGCACCATGATGCTGTGAGCAATTTGTGCTGCAGTCAATAATAATAATAATAATAATAATAATAATAAATTTTATTTGCGGGCGCCTTTCTAAGTCTCAAGGACACCTTACAGAAAAAAAATATTTTTTTTACTTTCAAAACATATAGTCGGAGTAAAATAAATAATAAGGACATCACCAATACACAAATTAAAGACAGAAATCGCTCCAAAGACAAAAAATCCAAAAACACAATGTGAAGGGAGAGCAGCGGCAGCTAATCCGCGCTAGCGTACACTCTCCCTTCCGACAGCCATCTTGGACACAGACTAACATATTCACTTACACACAAAAAAATCAATGTCCACAACTTGTGGCAATTTCTTGTCCCTGACGGATACAGCAAAGGATGGGGCTCCATTTTCACTCCATCTTATTCCCATATCTATTTAAATAGCATTCATGCCTCTGTATCCTTACCACTAACCAATCAAAACTGCTGTCTATTGTATTTAGTCTGAGCCTCAATCTAAATCTAAATATGCCTGAAGTCCACAATGCATGCTCCTCAAACTACTGCTCAAAAATGTTGAGCTGAATTCTTGAGTTGCCATTGCTTTCTGCAGATGTATAGTTTAGGATTAGATAGTAATCCTAGGAGCTGCTAAACAAGTCAGCTCAGGCACTGCTATTTCTTTTTAGCTGTTCTATATAATTGTTTAAAATATTTGCGATTATTGAATTAGATCTACTTCTGGCACATTGTTCTTGCCCACAATTATGCTTGTTTTATATACAATAGAATTTGCGTGAAATTCTGTAGTTCTGGCCTGGTTTACTGATTTTTGAACAAATGATTACAACAAATAAAAATGGAGCTGATGAGAAATTATGGGTAATTTTGTTTTCAGTAATAATTCAAATATTACAGTAGATTGTGATGGTTTCTCCAAGAAGTAGGAAAGCATAAATAAAATGTGATTTTCTCGATCAGGTGTTGAAACTCCAATCTGCAATTAAATACGGAGAAGAAGGACCTTACAGGAGCAAAGGTAAAAAATTGCATAATTCTCAGTTTTGGATACTTGACATTAATGTAAACCTAGAAAAATAAAAGTATTCTATGTATAAATACGATTTTAGCATGACTAGTACTTACATTTTAAATAATTAAAATATTTGTAAAATATTGCCCATTAAACTACAATAGGACATCAAATGATGAATTTGCCTAGTAAAGTCGGTGCTTATATGATTGGATTTCAACCTTCCCACTTTTCTAGTGCTATATTTCCTTTCAAAACCCTGTACTTTTAATTTTGTTGCATCAGATTCTCTCTACTCTGTCTCTGCACCACTTCATCTGTAGAGAAGGTTTCTCACCAATCTAAACCCTTCATAATTTTATACACCAAATTCCTCTGCTCAGGAGAACCACCTGTCATCTCCAGTTTCTCTCCCTAACTGAATTGCTGCATCCCAGGCAATATCCTGGTGAATCTCTGCATTCTCTCCAGTGCTATCGTACCTTACACATTAGCGCCCAAAAATGCACGCAATAGTCCACCTGAATTTTGACCAAGCTGTGAACATAACCTCCCCAATTCCCCATTCAATTCCATGAGTTATGAAGGCCAGATCCCATATCCTAATCATGTTGTTTACCTGCTCTGCCTTCAAGGCAATGGATTTATACTCCATAATCCCTCTGTCCTTCAACTTTCCCTTAGACCTGAACACTCACACAGTACTACACCTTACCTCTACTACTCCAGATGGGAAGCTGACCACCTGGGATTGTCACCAACGAACTAGAACTACTGCTGAGAAAAGACAGGGACAAGTCAATGTTTTTGCTTGCTATGTCTGATAGATATAAGCAGTCCACTAGGGCTGGCGATAAAGAGGGATGATGGGGTTAAGGTATTACATACAGCACATTCAGGGATGTGGTTATAACCCTGGACTGCCCGAGGAAAGGAACTATTAAAATGTTTATGACAGAAACAACTTGCAGACTGGTATTTTTAATTGATACTTTTATGATTTTATAGTAGAGCAGATAAAACATGTAATGTGTAATTTAAATTAATGTTATTAGAAAATTGTTTATCTTATATGATTGTGTAATAAAATAGAAGAATTTTTTATGTTAGAGCCTTGTGGAGCAGCAGACAGCCGATGACCCAGACACTGAGATTAATTTGGGATGTTTGCTGTACAAGGAAGGACACAATGAAGAGGCCTGCAAGAAATTTACCACAGCCATGCAGGTTGTGGGCTACAAACCAGGTAAAATGTCTAAAAAGATCTAAAATGTAACCAAGTATTGGTCATAAAATGTAATGTTCCTTAAGAAAATCATTTATAA
The DNA here is from genome assembly GCF_010909765.2 of Amblyraja radiata. NCBI lineage: Eukaryota > Metazoa > Chordata > Chondrichthyes > Rajiformes > Rajidae > Amblyraja > Amblyraja radiata. The sequence goes on from NW_022630503.1 coordinate 186,707, forward strand.
GTCTGCATACCAGATTATTATGCTCTCATGAATCATAACCTAGAACTTATATTAATAAACCATTTGTTTCATGCATAAATCACACAAGTCTGTTGCCCGTGTTTGAAGGATTTGCACTATTTTCTGCAAGAAATCCCATCAATGGAGAAATTGAACCAGACACTTTTTATTGTGTTTCATACTAATACTACTATAATTTCCCCTCTGTATTTCATTGAGGACAGTGGTGATTCTGATGGGAGAAGAAATTGAATCAAAAGGTCGTGAGCTGCCACTTTCCTTTTTGAATTGCAAGGGAATATATCACAGATATCATCCTTCAGTTAACCCAGTTGACTTTCTTCATTGTTATACAAGTGCTGCCATCTTGCAGGCGAACTGCACTGATGAAGATCTGACAACACCCCAACTAACAATGCTGTGCATCTGTGGTCATCCCTGATGATTGTGTTAGTTGCCCAGTGGTGGCACAGTGCCATATTGTGCCATCTAATAACATGAGGCAATATTATTCTACACCCTTTGCACCCTTTGACCCAAATCCTAATTTATCTCCATATCTCTCTTTCCTTCCCCCTCATTTTTCACAATAGAACTGAATATTAGGAAGATATTGAACATCCTCAGCAGAAAACAGTTAATTACTGGTTACCAAAAATCAGTTTCTAATCTGTATGTAAACTTTAAAGTAAAATTAAAGATTATAGTTTAATTGTCGTGCACTATTATACTTTGCAGATTGCAACTATTATTACTACCTGAAATTACAAAAATGTATAGTATAATAGAATCTAACATTTATGCATAGCTGATTAAAACTGAAAAAGGCAAAAGCCACCTCATTCTTTTATAGAATCCCTCGCACATAAAATCAGAGAAGTCATGGTATGTACATCAAATGGCTATTTATAAAGCACATAGTATGTTGCAGTTTTACATAAAATATACTCTGTTACTCTTTCAGATTTGACCTACAACATTGCCCTTTGTTACTACAGCATGAAACAGTATGCGCCTGCTTTGAAGTATATTGCAGAATAATAGAACGTGGAATCAGGGAACATCCAGGTGAGTTGATTAGCCTGGTTTTACCTTTATTTAAAAAAATAAAGAAAAACACATGAGTGGTATTCTTTGCTTGAGCCCCAAACCCTCTGCCTATATTTGGATTTCCAGATTGTAAGTTTACAACACTTGCTAAATCTGCATGATTCTCTTTGTATACTTCATGTACCTATTAATACATATTTTCGTTAATTTCTTCATCATATAGAGTCATAGAGTCATAAAGTGATACAGCGTAGAAAACAGGCCCTTCGGCCCCACGTGCCTACACCGCCCAAACATCCCAGCTACACGTCCCACCTGCCTGCATTTGGCCCATATCTCTCCAAACCTGTCCTATCCATGTACCTGTCTAACCGTTTCTTATACATTGGGATAGTCCAGGCTCAAACACTCACCATACACTCACCACCCTTTGTGTGAAACAGTTACCCCCTCAGATTCTTATTAAACCTTTGCCCCTTCGCCTTAAACCTATGTCCTCAATTCACCTACTCTGGGCAGGAGGCACTGTACATCTACCTGATCTATTCCTTTCATGATTTTATTTATTTTGCATACCCAATGTCTGTGCTATTTCCCTTGTGTTAGAGATGTCAATAACTGCCAAAGTAGAAGCATTAGAGGAGAGAAGAGCGAAAATGTATTTACTGTAAGAATAATAGGGGTCTGCCCAAAAGGTTGCAGAACCATCATCTCATTTAAAATGTTGAACACTTGAAGAGCAGTAACGTACAAGGTGACAGAATAAGAGCTAGACTGGATGATAACCTTATGTAACTACCTTTCTAGCTGGCATGCACACGATGCGCTGAATGGCTTCCCCCTTTGTCATTAGGTCTTTGTTTCTGTGATTTAAAAATTTTTTGTTGTTGTTTTTCAGAGCTCAGTGTTGGAATGACAACGGAAGGGATTGATGTGAGAAGTGTGGGTAACACATTGGTGCTTCATGAAACTGCATTGATTGAAGCTTTTAATCTAAAAGCAGCCATTGAATACCAGCTTAAGAACTGTAAGTGCATAAGACAAAGATAATTGGAGCTGTTTTGTACTTTCTTAAGCCAACTTCTTAGTTTGTTAAATATTTGATCTTCCTTCAATGAGATTTTGGAGAATGCATTGGGTATTTTTCTGGGGGTAATCGTTGAATTGTTTCCTGGTGAAGGGATCAGAGAGAGCAGAGTCTGGGAGAACTTGCATAATATTGAATTGTCGTAAGGCAGATCTTTCGTAACACAGGATATGGCAGGGATGCCCAGTATTGCTTGGGATGTTAGACTATGTTATTTGAAGCAGCCACTGTTGTTGATTACTCCTGGGGAACTGGTTCTGGGACCCCATTTAACAGGGACATTTCTGCTTATAGTATATCTGGTATTTTCTTGTCCTGATTCTGTACCTTTTTAAAGTTTAATTTGACACAGGAAAATATTGTTCAAATTAGAGAATATTATAGATGTGAATGTCTCTTCCGTCTCTTTTAAACAGATGAAGCGGCACAAGAGGCATTGACAGACATGCCGCCAAGATCTGAAGAGGTAAGTTCACCTGCTGATGTGATAAAGACTTCTAGTTAAAATCCTCACAATTATTCCAGTAACCAAGTGGACGAACATAGAGAATAAAAGCAGGCACAGACTATCCAGTTCTTCAGGCTTGTTCCAGCATTCAACACTATGATTGCTCATCATGCGCCTAGTACTCTGTTCCCAACTTCTCCCTATATACTTTGATCCTTTTAACATTACGAAATATACCTTTCTATTTTTTAATATATTTAAAAACATAACCTCCAATGCCTACATAATAGTGAATTTCACAGCTTTCCCACTCTCTGTGGGGCAAAGAAATCCCAGTATCCTTAAGTTGTGACCTTTTTGGTCTGGACAGCTACAGCTGTTGTGAATATCTTTCCTGTACTTCATGTGTAGTTTATTTAATTGTCACGAGTACCGAGGTACAGTGAAAAGCTTTTTTATTACGCGCTAGCCAGTCAAGGGAAGGATTACAATCAAGCTGTCCACAGTGTACAGAAACAGGATAAAGGGAATAACATTTAGTGCAGGATCAGGTCCAGTTAAGTCTGATTAAAAACAGTCTGAGGGTCACCAATGAGGTAGATGGTAGGTCAGGACCGTTCTCCGGTTGGTGATAGGATGGTTCAGTTGTCTCATAACAGCTGGGAAAAACTGTCCCTGAACTTAGAGGTGTGTGTTTTCACACTTCTGTACCTCTTGCTTGATGGGACTGTGGAGAGAGGGAGTGTCCAGGGTGTGGCTGGTCCTTGATTATATTATACTGGTGACCTGGATGTAGCTATTCCCAAATCATGCCATGATACATCCTGATAAAATGTTTTCTACGACACATCTGTAGAAGTTGGTGAGAGTGAGAGTCATATTGTTTAGGATATCACTAATTAGGTCATGGGCAGCTCAGTATGATTGGAACTATGTCAGCATTTTTTTTCTTTGGAATATTTGACTCAAACAGTTAACTAAAAACTATTCCTACTTGATTACGTTGCTAAAAGAAATTGCTCTACAATTATCCAGTAGTTATGCATGTAGCCTTTTAGTTTTATAGCCAAGGCCAACATAACAACCATGAAAGTAAACAAAGTAATAGTTGAAAGGATTTATTCCAATGGTTTAATACTGATTTACAGTCAAAATAAATTACAGTTTTTCAAAACAAGATAATTCTGTAATTTTTAAAAGGAATCTAAAGATTTGGATCTCGTTGGGCATATCACCAGAGGCTATTGTTTGAGAGGATTTGGTCCTGAGAGATCAGAGCCAACAAGCCTCTTCCTTTTTGTCAGCCAGGTACAGGTGCAATCATGAAGGGACTGAGGAAAGACCTGTGCAATAGAAGCTCTGGGAATAGCTGAGGAAAGATAAAGTTATTACCCCATTTTGTTCAGTGGGATTGATTAAAATCAATCAAACAATCACTGTGCAAACTGATAGGATTTCCTATTGTCGAGTTCTGGTCCAGAAGTCAGAAACCAGTAATGCCATGGACCTGACATGACTGAGATTTGACTGCCAGATAAATAGCTGGCTTTTATCTGAAATATATGGTTGAGGGAAAAGTCCTGAAGACCAGCTGGCCATTGTACCGTGGCTGGATTTAGAATAGCAGGATGGAAACAATATAATGCCTAGAAATAGAAGTGGAGTTAGCAACACAGAGGAACATAGAGACTGGACATGGCCCCTGCTTGGCCAGCCTTCACAAATGGGGCAGCAGCCCAACCCCACGGTGTGCTTGTGGAGAGCAGCAAATGCAACACATCATTGAAGCATGCCCTCAACAAAGACTCAAAGGAGGACTTGTCACCCTTCATACAGCAGATCAAGAGGCAACTGCTTGGCTAAAGGACTTTGCATTCGCTAAATAAAAAATAGAGTATGTTATGAAATTAGGCTTTTGGCAGTGGTGACACAGTGGTGTAGCAGTAGAATTGCTGCCTCACAGCACCAGAGACCCGGGTTCAATCTTGACTACGGGTGCTGTCTGTACAGCGTTTGTACATTCTCCCAGTGAATGTGTGAGTTTTCTCCAGGAGCTCCGGTTTCCTCCCACACTCCAAAGATTCGCAGGATTGTTGATTAATCGGCTTCGGTAAAAATTGTAAATTGTCCCTTCTGTGTAGAATAGTATTAGTGTACAGGGAGATCGCTGGTCAGCGTGGGCTCAGTGGGCCAAAGGGTCTGTTTCCACACTGCATCTATAAAATCTAAAGTCAAAAGACAGCAACTGAAGAAGGGTGAGAATAAAAGAGATATTGAGAATCTAAATCTAATTGGAAGCTCCTCTAGACATTTGGGTTCACTCTTTAGATTCTGGAGTACTTCCTGAGGATTGGCGGGTAGCAAACGTAAACCCCATTTTTTAAGAAGGGAGGGAGAGAGAAAACGGGGAATTACAGACCAGTTAGTCTAACATCGGTAGTGGGGAAACTGCTAGTCAGTTATTAAAGATGGGATAGCAGCACATTGGAAAGTGGTGAAATCATTGGACAAAGTCAGCATGGATTTACAAAAGGTAAATCATGTCTGACGATCTTATAGAATTTTTTCGAGGA
>NW_022630504.1:0-32500 GCF_010909765.2 Amblyraja radiata
TCTCCTGTCATTTTGTAACAGCAGGGAATATTGGCAGAGCACCGTTTACCGGACCTATACAGGCCATCGGCCGATACCCCGATACAATATCTCCCTACTATTACTACTCAGTGTCTCCTCTCTCTCTCCCAACCTCCGCACCGGCGCGGTCCCTCCCTGCAGCTGCACTCAATCCACAGCCAAACTCCTCCAATCAGTCACATGGTCAAACTCAAAGACCAAAGTGAAGATCAGGTCTCGCATTTGATCTAGTTTTCACCTCTCAGGTCTCGCGTTGATCTAGTTTCTGTTTCTTATTGGTTTTCAGTATTAGAGTTTGCATTCTTGTTTTATTTTGGTGTCTCACATCTCCTCTTGTTTCAGGTCCCATTTCCTGTCAGGTCGTTTACCCTCATGTGATTGTTGGCCACGCCCTGATGTGTTTCACCTGTGTCTCGTTATCCCCTGCTAGTCTGTATTTAAGCCTTTTGTGTTTTAGTTCCCATTGCCAGTTCGTGGTGTATGCTACCTGGTATCACCTCGTTCCAGAAATCTTGTGACCTTGTGATCTCGACCTTTGCCTGTATTTTCGACCACTGGTTGTTGCCTGCTCCTATATGGTACTGTTGCATCTGTTTTGCCTACCTGTGTACTGACTTGGACCGATTAAACGCCGAAGACTGATCTGCCCTGTGTCTGAGCCTGCATTTGTGTCCTCCTCCTCGTTCAGTTCTGACATTACAAACTGGCCAACAATGGACTCAGCGGGCTCTGATCCTTTTCGTGCAGCGCTCCAGAAGCAAGAGGAGCGCATCTCGCATTACGAGGGTCAACTCTCCTCGATCGTCGCCGGGTTCCGGATCTCGGCGAGCGTCAGCAGGGTTCCAGGCAGACATCGGTTCACAGGTGAACACTTTAAGTTCTCGGTTTGAAGACCTGGTTACTCGGCTGAATTCTTTGTTTCCTGCTGCGGCTCCCGTGCCTGCCGAGTCTGTTTCCTTGTCTGTGTCTCCAAGAGCTCCGACGGCCACGGCTATCGCAGCGTCTCCATTCGTCCACCTGGCAAGACCGGAACACTTTTCGGGGGAATCGGAGAAATGTAGACCTTTTTTGATTCAGTGTGGACTGCATTTCGAACTTCAAGCGGCTTCCTTTTCATCAGAACGCTCAAGGGTAGCCTTTATCATCACGCACCTGTCGGGTAGGGCGAAGGCTTGGGCCACGGCGGAGTGGTCTTGGAATTCTCCTGTTTGCCAGACATCGGTCCTGTTCATGGAAGCTCTGTCCCGCACGTTTGATCACTCCAATCCTGGCCGAGAGGCTTCACAGAACCTGGTCTCCATGAAACAAGGTAATCGCTCTGTTATGGATTTTGCTATTGACTTTCAAACTGTTGCTGCTAAGGGTGGATGGAATGAGGCTGCTTTGTTGGATGCTTTTCGCAATGGATTGTCTGAAGCTATCAAAGATCAATTGGCTCCACTAACCCTGCCTTCTGACGTCGAGTCTATGATTTCCCTGGCTATCCAAATTGACGCTAGGCTCAGAGAAAGAGATCGAGAGAGGAGATCGGCTGCAGTTCGGTCCTCCTCCCAGCAGTGGCGGCAGCGTCGCCCTTCACCTTCCAGTCGGGACTTCTTCCCTCTCGGCCGGTCCAGTCAGCCTACAGCGCCACCTGCATCTTCGGAGGAGCCCATGCAGATGGGACGAGCCAAACTCAGTCCGGAGGAACGGCAGCAGCAGCACCGCCTAAGGGAAATTAGGTGTTTTTACTGTGGTGAACTGGGACATTTGTTGAACAGCTGTTCAGTAAAAGACAAAGCTCACCAATGAAAGAGAGGACATTGGTGAGTTGTACCACTCCTATGAGCCGTTCCTCTCGTCCATTGTCGACGGTACAATTGTTGTGCATTCCCAGTGGCACTCCCTGCAGGCTTTGGTTGATTCTGGGGCAGATGAGAACTTCATGGACATTCGCTTGGCTGATGAATTAAAGCTGGAACATGAACAGCTTCAAGATCCTATGGAGGCTAGTGCACTGGATGGGCGCCTACTGTACAGGTAATTCACCGAACTCAACCTGTTCAACTCATCGTGGCAGGTAATCACCTTGAGACCATCAGTTTTCATCTCCTCGACTGTCCTCTTCATCCTCTGGTTTTGGGGCTCCCTTGGCTGTCTTACCATAATCCTCACATGAACTGGGGTACTGGGGAAGTAATTTCTTGGGGGAATAACTGTAAACTCATCTATCTGCATGATTCTTCTCCTGAGTCTATGAAGGATCCGTCAAGGAGCAGTTTGCTGGGATCTTCCAGGACCACCCTCCGGCAGCCTCCCCGTTCAAGGGAGGAGGATTTTCCAGATCTCACCAAGGTTCCCTCATATTATCTAGACCTAAAGGAGGTGTTCAACAAGGCCAAGGCCACATCTCTTCCGCCGCATAGACCGTACGACTGCTGCATCGACCTTCTGCCAGGTACAGCGCCTCCTAAGGGCCATCTCTACTCCTTGTCTTCACCTGAGCGGCTCGCCATGGAAAAGTACATTGACGATGCCCTTGCTGCTGGGATCATCAGACCTTCTTCTTCACCTGCAGGAGCTGGATTCTTCTTGTGGATAAGAAGGATGGAACACTTCGGCCCTGCATTGACTACAGAGGACTCAATGACATTACTGTTAAGAACAGATACCCTCTTCCTCTTATCTCCTCTGCATTTGAACTGTAAAAGACGCTGCAGTATTCACTAAGTTAGATCTTAGAAATGCGTATCATCTGGTCAGGATAAGGGACGGGGATGAATGGAAAACTGCGTTTAACACACCCAGTGGTCATATGAATATCTGGTCATGCCGTTTGGTCTTACTAATGCTCCAGCAGTTTTTCAAGGCATGGTTAATGATGTATTACGGGACATGCTGAACCGATTTGTGTTTGTGTACCTTGATGACATTTTGATTTTTTCTCCAGACGAGACTTCCCATGTGCAGCATGTACACCAGGTGCTAGAACGTTTGCTCCTGAATGATCTGTTTGTGAAAGCTGAGAAATGTGAATTTCATGTTAACACTGTTCAATTCCTTGGTTATGTTGTATCACCTGCTGGTATACAGATGGACCCGAGCAAGGTCAGTGCTGTGGCCACCTGGCCTACACCCTCCAGTCGTAAGCGACTTCAGGGGTTCCTTGGGTTTGCTAATTTTTATAGGAAGTTTATCCGGAACTTTAGTGTCACTGCTGCACCACTCCATGCTCTTACCTCACCCCACGTGCCTTTCTCTTGGTCCTCTCAAGCAGAAACTGCATTTGAAGACTCACAGGAGCTTCTCCTCAGCCCCCATCCTGGTTCACCCTGACCCGTCACTCCAGTTCGAGGTTGAGGTGGACGCCTCGGGTGTGGGCATCGGGGCCGTACTCTCACAGAAATCCCCCACAGATGGTCGATTACATCCCTGCGCTTTCCTCTCAAGAAGCTTTCTCCTGCTGAGAAAATTACGATGTGGGTAACCGTGAACTGTTAGCGGTTAAAACAGCCTTGGAGGAATGGAGACATTGGTTGGAGGGTACCAAGCAGCCGTTTCTAGTTTGGACAGACCACAAAACCTGGAATACATCAAGTCAGCCAAACGCCTCAACTCGCGCCAAGCAAGGTGGGCTCTCTTCTTTAATCGATTTGATTTTGTACTGTCTTACCGCCCTGGTGCCAAGAATGGCAAACCTGATGCTCTCTCCAGACAGTTTGATCCTGACCCATCCCCTAAGGTTTCAACTCCCATTCTGCCTGCTTCCTGTTTTGTTGGGGCGGTTACTTGGGAGATTGAGAAGAGAGTTTCCGAGGCAACTGCTGGTGTTCAGTCTCCGCTAGGGTAGTCCTTCTAATCGTCTGTTTGTTCCCGAGTCTCTTCGTTCACAGGTGATTCACTGGGCTCGTACGTCTCGGATCTCCTGTCATCCCGGTGTCCGTCGAACCCTGTTTGTGGCCAAACAGCGGTTTTGGTGGCCTTCCATGGAGAGGTGGATTAAGGAGTACGTCGCCGCCTGCAGTATTTGTGCTCAGAACAAGACCTCCCGTCGGGCCGCCTTTGGCCTCCTGAATCCGCTGCCTGTCCCCTCACGCCCCTGGTCAGACATCTCCATGGACTTTGTCACGGGCTTGCCCTCTTCTGAAGGTAACACCTCAGTCATGACTGTAGTGGACAGATTTTCTAAGATGGTCCATTTCATTGCGTTGCACAAGCTGGTCCCTCCGCCAAGAAGACGGCAGAGGTCATGCTGTCTCATGTTTTTCGCATTCATGGATTTCCCAGAGACATTGTGTCTGACCGGGGGCCTCAGTTCGTGTCCAGGTTTTGGAAGGAGTTTTGTTCTCTGTTGGACGCCACGGTCAGCCTTACATCTGGTTATCACCCGGAATCCAATGGACAGACTGAACGCCTTAACCAGGAATTGGAGACAGGACTGCGGTGCTTGGTGGCACAGAACCCTTCAACTTGGAGCAAACACCTTATTGGGTGGAGTATGCACACAACACACTTCCTTGCTCATCCTCTGGTCTCTCTCCATTCCAGTGTGCCTATGGTTATCAACCGCCATTGTTCCCTGCTGTGGAGAAGGAGTCCAGTGTGCCCTCCGCTCAGGCTTCTCGTCCGTCGCTGTCGGCAAGGTTTGGAATGGGGCTCGTCAGATGCTGTTGCGCAGTTCTGCGCGTTACAAGAGGATGGCTGACCGTGGAAGAACGCCGGCTCCAGTATACCTCGCCTGTGTCAAAGGGTGTGCTCTCCACTCGAGACTTACCGCTGAGGGTGGAATCCCGGAAGCTGGCTCCTCGTTTTGTTGGTCCTTTCCCCATATCGAAGGTCATCAATCCTGTGGCGGTTCGTCTCAAACTCCCCCGTGCCATGAGGGTCCACCCTACTTTCCATGTCTCCCATCTGAAGCCATTTAAGGAGAGTCCTCTGGTCCCTGCCTCCACACCCCCTCCGCCCCCCCGGTTCCTTGATGGGGGTCCAGTGTTTACGGTCAGCCGGTTTGCTGGGGATGGCGCCGGCGTGGTCGTGGTTGTCAGTATCTTGTGGATTGGGAGGGGTATGGACCTGAGGAGCGGTCTTGGGTGCCAGCTCGCAACATATGCGACCCGGAACTTATCAGGGACTATCGGCGCCAACATCCTGAAGATCCTGGGCCGTCAGGAGCCGCCGTGGAGGGGGGGGTACTGTCAGGTCTCGCGTTTGATCTAGTTTCTGTTTCTTATTGGTTTTCAGTATTAGAGTTTGCATTCTTGTTTTATTTTGGTGTCTCACATCTCCTCTTGTTTCAGGTCCCATTTCCTGTCAGGTCGTTTACCCTCATGTGATTGTTGGCCACGCCCTGATGTGTTTCACCTGTGTCTCGTTATCCCCTGCTAGTCTGTATTTAAGCCTTTTGTGTTTAGTTCCCATTGCCAGTTCGTGGTGTATGCTACTTGGTATCACCTCGTTCCAGAAATCTTGTGACCTTGTGATCTCGACCTTTGCCTGTATTTTCGACCACTGGTTCTTGCCTGCTCCTATATGGTACTGTTGCATCTGTTTTGCCTACCTGTGTACTGACTTGGACCGATTAAACGCCGAAGACTGATCTGCCCTGTGTCTGAGCCTGCATTTGTGTCCTCCTCCTCGTTCAGTTCTGACAGGAAGAGATGTGAATTAATTATGTATGCCAAAAGAATGACCAAAGGAGCAAAGAAAGAGGAAACCGAGCCAGTCCTGGTCGAATTCAAGACAGAATCCCTTCCAAAAGTGGTCCATTTTGGATTCATGCGATATAGTGTAAGAGAGTACATACCCAAACCAATGAGGTGCTTCAAATGTCAGAAATTTGGGCATATAGCTAAAATGTGCAAGGGGGCGAGGAAATGTGCAAGGTGTAGTGGGGACCATGAATATGGTCAGTGTGGAGTGGGGGTCAGACCAAAGTGCTGTAATTGTGGAGGAGAGCATAGTGTGGCTTACTGGGGCTGTGAGGTGATGAAATGCGAAGCTGAAGTACAAAACATAAGAGTGAAGGAAAAGGTCTCCTATGCAGAGGCAGCAAAAAGGGCTGACCCTACAAAACAGATGAATGAAAGAAGGATCAGGGGAATAAGATGTGGGCATAATGAGACAATAAAAGAAAAAGAAAAGAGTATATGGAAAGAAAAGAAAAAACCTGGTTATATTTATAGCAGGAGTAATAAATGCGACAGCAGAAGTATAATCCAAAACAGAAAGGATCCAAATCATTATAAAGGCTGCAGTCCACCACTTGGGCATGGCAGGATTGAACTGGGAGGAAATACATGATGGTCTCAGTATCCAGGCGAGCCAAGAGTCAACATGTGTGGGTTAATAATATTAATCTTAATCCTACAATGGAATGCAAGAAGCTTGTTAGCCAATGGGCAAGACTTTAAGCAATTCATAGACAGTAGGAAGGAAAAACCAGATGTCGTATGTATCCAGGAACCTGGTTGAAACCAAGTTTAGATTTTGTTCTATATGATTATGTTGCAGTGAGATGTGATAGGGGAAATGGGGGAGGAGGGGTTGCGCCACTTTCATTTAAAAGGGATACCCATACAGGGTATTAGGGAATGGGCAGGAACAGGAATATGTGGAATAGAAGTGTGGTCTGAGAGGAGAAAATAGTGGTAATAATTACTATAATCCATGTAACGGATTAGAGGTCCATAACGTACAGGAAGTAGAAGGCCAGAGCAAATCTAATGTTTATTTGTGTGGGGACTTTAAAGCACATAATACTATATGGGGCAGTGGAAAGTCAGTATATAATGGGACAGGTAAATTGAGGAATTATTAAATGATGGTAATCTAGTATGTCTAAATGATGGAAAGAAGACCAGGGTAGATGTTAGGACAGGGAATGGATCTGGGTTGGACCGTACACTTGTTTTCTAATAGGATTGCCTGCTAAATGTAACTGGGAAGTATATGAAAAGGGTACCATAGGAATTGATCATCATCCTGTGGCTATGCAAAATAAATGTTACTTTAATTATAGTAAAGAAAACAGAAGTGGGCGATGGGTGTTTATAAAGGCTAATTGGGAGAAATTTAAGGAGGAAAGTGATAGATATGTAAAACCGATACAAGAAGAGACATATATAGAAACTTTGAGAAATAAATTGTCAGAAGGTATCAAAAGAGCAGCATTAGTTTCCATACCTAAAAGTAAAGGAAGATCAAAAAGGAAAGCTGTGCCATGGTGGGATAATAATGTAAAGAGGCGGTGGTGAATAGAACAGAGCATTCAGATTATTAAAAAGAACTCATAACTACCAACACATGATTAATTACAAACAGGCTCAGGCAATTGTTAGGAGGACTATAAGACAAACAAAAAAGAGCATATTGGAGGAAGTATGGTGATTCAATTGGAAACACAACACAGGTAGGGGAGAGATGGGGGTGATTAAAAAAATGGAAGGTGATAAAAGGGAGTGAGTTATCCTATCTTAACAAATGGAGATCAAACTGTAGTCTCAAATAAAGACAAAGCAGAACTAATGGTTAACACTTTTAGTAGGGTTCACAGCTCCCACAACTTATCAGATGAAGGAAGAAGTGGTAGGGAAAGAACAAGAGAGGAAAATGTTGAGGCCTTACAAAGGAAAGGTATCACAGAGGACAAGTACAATATTCCATTTAATTTGGGGGAGCTAAAGAGAGCTCTGGCCAAGTGTAAGAACTCAGCCCCAAGGAAGGATGATATTTGTTACATAATGATAAAGCATCTAAGTGAGGAGGGACTCCAAAAGATACTTGCACTATATAACAAGGTGTGGGAAGAAGGGTGAATACCGGAGAGGTGGAAGGAAACAATCATTGTGCCTATTAGGAAAGCAGGGAAAGATGCAAGTAATCCAGTAAATGATAAACCTATAGCTTTAACAGCACACATGTGTTAACTGATGGAAAGAATGGTAAATGAAAGATTAATGCATCTAATGGAAGAAAACGGTATAATGGCTAATTATCAGAGTGGCTTTAGAAAAGGGAGAGGTACTAATGATCCAGTTCTATGCTTGGAAGATGATATAAGGAAAGCACAAGTTAAAAAAGAATCTGTAGTTACCATATTTTTTTGATGTAGAGAATGCTTACGATATGTTGTGGAGAGAAGGTCTTCTAATAAAGCTGCATTTAATGGGAGTAGGAGGAAATATTTTTAACTGGATAATGGATTTTCTCAACGGTAGAAGTATCCAAGTTAAAATAGGGTCAGACATCTCTAGTAAATGTGTAGTCGAGAATGGAACTCCCCAGGGAAGTGCGATAAGCCCGATCCTATTCTCAATCATGATCAATGATATATTTGCAAACATTCAACCAGAGATGGGGCGATCGCTCTTTGCAGATGATGGCAGCCTATGGAGAAGGGGGAGGAATATAGATTTTATCGTGGAAAAAATGCAGCAAGGGATAGCACAGCTGGAAGAGTGGGGAGTGAAATGGGGTTTTAAATTCTCTATAGAGAAGACAAAGATAATGGTTTTCACAAGGAAGAAAATTAAAGAGGATGTCCAGTTAAAACAAACGGCAACAATTCAGAAAGAGTCAAAGATTTCCATTTCCTGGGAGTCCATTTTGACTCCATATTAACATGGAGGGTACAAAAATAATTGAAAAATGCAAAAAAGCCATCAATGTAATGAGATGCTTGGCAGGTTTAGAGTGGGGAGCAGATATATTATCTCTTAAACATATTTATGTATCACTGATCAGATCCAGACTAGAGTATGGTAGTATAGCTTATGGGTCAGCATCTAAGTCAGTGTTGTCCGAGTTGGACAAAGTCCAAGCGGAAGCTCTAAGAATCTGTATAGGAGGTGTGCGGACGTCACCTGTATGTGCACTACAGGTGGAAACTGGGGAGATGCCGTTGAGACTGCGCCGCAGACAACTAATGGCTAATTACTGGCTAAGCCTTAAGGGTCATGGAGAGAACCACCCAACAAAACAGGTAGTACAGGAGTGCTGGGAGAGAGGGGTGGCTCAGTCTGGAAGCTTCGGCTGGGTTGGAGGAGGTGTGGCAAGGGGACATGGGAGTAGAGGACAAAGAGTTCTGCCCGCAGTATTGTGGCCATCTGTGCCAATATGGGTACTGAACATCCCAAAAGTTGATCTGGAGATATGGGAGGCAAAAAGGAGGAACAAAAATTCAGACCTAAAGACAGAATACCATAGCCATATATATAATAGATACAGGGAACACCTATTAATTTTCACAGATGGATCAAAGGACCCAGTAGCTGAAACAACAGGCGCAGCTGTGGTAGTGCAAGGGATGAATGTTGAACTTTGCAAAAGAACAAATAACTATCTGACAGTATATACGGTGGAACTGTACGCTATTTTGATGGCAGTTCGGTAGATAGAACAGGTGCAACCATGCAAAGTATTAATATGTAGCGACTCATTATCTGCAATCCAGAGTATTGGGTCTGGTGCATCCCATAGGCGGCCTGACCTAGTGTATGAAATCCTACTACTATTAAGCCAAGTGACAAGGAGGGGCAGTGACGTGACTTTGTTGTGGGTCCCAGCACACATTGGTGTTCTAGGAAATGAAAAGGTGGATAAATTAGCAAAAGAGGCTGTTAAAAAAAGGAACATAGAGGTAAACCTACAATTATCCAATTCTGAAGGATGACACATTGTATGGAAGAAAATAAATCAGGAATGGCAACAATACTGGGAACAAGAAACAAAGGGGAGACACCTCTATTCGCTACAAAACAGAGTGGGCGTTACAGCAAGAAGAGGGGGGAACAGGAGAGAACAGATAGTATTAGCAAGATTGAGGATAGGACACACTCACCTGAACAGCACATTAAAAATATTGGGAAAACACCCTACTGGGCTGTGTGAGGAATGCCATCAACCAGAAACAGTTCAGCATGCTCTAGTTGCATGTAGAAGATATGAAACAGAAAGAGGAGTTATGATCAGTGAAATGAAGAAAATTGGATTGACAGATATATCAGAAAAGAACATTCTAGAGTGTGGAGGGAAAGGAAAAGGAGTAAAGGTGTTGTTTAATTTCTTGAGAGCCTCTGGCCTTATAAAAAGGATATAATGTAAAGACATGAGGACTGTGGAGTGAAGCCAGAAGGTGGCAGCATTGCAACATTGTGGATGCTGGCTGCCGTAAAACTCCAAAGGAGAAGAAGTAGAAAATGCACCCTACGCCACTGCCTATGTGTGTGTCTATGTGTGTGTCTGTGTGTGTCTGTTTTTGTGTCTATGTGTGTGTCTATGTGTGTGTCTATGTGTGTGTCTATGTGTGTGTCTATGTGTGTGTCTATGTGTGGGTGCCTATGTGTGTGTCTATGTGTGTGTCTATGTGTGTGTCTATGTGTGTGTCTATGTGTGTGTCTGTGTGTGTGCGTGTGTGTTTGTGCGTGTGTGCGTGCGTGCGTGTGTATGTGTGTGTCTATGTGTGTGTGCCTATGTGTGTGTGTCTATGTGTGTGTGTCTATGTGTGGTTGTCTATGTGTGTGTCTATGTGTGTGTCTATGTGTGTGTCTATGTGTGTGTCTACGTGTGTGTCTACGTGCGTGTGTGTGTGTGTGTGTGTCTATGTGTGTGTCTATGTGTGTGTCTATGTGTGTGTGTCTGCGTGTGTGTCTATATGTGTGTCTGCGTGTGTGTGTCTGTCTTTGTATGTCTGTGCATAGGGAGGGCTTCGCTAAGTCTGGCATGATCAGAGACACTGAGATATCTGTCGGAAGATGTTCAAAATTATCAGGAAGATAAGGAGAAATGATTCCCAGTGGGAGGTAGCAAACACAGGGCACAGATTTAAGGTGTTGCCAAAAGAACCCGAGGGGGTTTGAGATTTTTTTCAAACATAGTGAAAATTATGAGGTGGAATTCACTCAGTGGAAGGGTTGTGGATGGATATTTAATAATGACTCTCAAAAGGGAATAGTCTATATAGTTATGATGAAAGAATGTAAAGGGTTATTGGGGAAGGAGCAGGGGTATGGGATTAATTGGACAGTTCCATCAAAGTGCTGGCACTTTACCAAGGGTCTTTGCTGTTATAGATTCAATGATTCCAAAATCCACTCAGTACAAAAGGCACCACTAAACATCTATTTCAGCTGCTCTCATCATGCCATTTCTATTCAGCTAACGTCAGCCAAACCACCAATTAGTTTTCCTCAAGTATTTCTCTTCTGTTGTTCTGTTCATTTACTCGTTCACAGTATGTGGGCGTCAGTATGTGGCCGCCATTTATTGCCTATCCTGACCTGTCCCGGAATTGTGGAGGTGGTTAATTGATGGATCTGCAGCCATGGCGTGGCGCAGCGGTACAGTTGCTGCTTCACAGCGCCAGAGACCCGGGTTCGATCCTGACCAGGGGTGCTGTCTGTACGGAGTGTGTACGTTCTCTCTGTGACCAGGTGGGTTTCCTCCCACATTCCAAAGACGGGCAGGTTTGTGGGTTCATTGGCTTCTGTGAAATGTCCCCAGTGTGTAGAATAGTGCTGCTGTACGAGTTGATTGTTGGTCGGTGTGGACTCGGTGGGCCGAAGGGCCACTTTCCACACTTTATCTCTACGCTACACTAAACTAAGGATAGGATAAAGATGACAGAACTTCTCTCCTGAAAGACATCAGAGAATCAGATGTATTTTTATGGCAACCTCGAGGTTCATACTGAGATTAGAGTTTCATATCCCCAGTTTATTTCATATCCCCAGACTTTGTGTCCTTGGATCAGTTCTCTGCGATCCTGGCTGTGTTCAGTCACAGAACCAGTACCTCACACCACCATCACGTGAGGCTACAATGTTTCTTTAGAGACACAAAGGGCTGGAGTAACTCAGCGGGTCAGGCAGCATCTCTGGAGAACATGGATAGGTGACGTTTCAGCTCAGGACCCTACTTCAAACTGATAAAAGTTTGCAGTTCCTTGTTCTCCAATATTTTTTGGAGGCTACCTCCCATTTTAACCGTTTTAATTCCCCATTCCCATCCCCATACTGATTTTTTGTCCTGGGCCACCTCCACTGCCAGATGTGGACTGTGAGAGCAGACGTCAAGTGCCCGCTAATAAAGATGTTTGGAAGAATGAATGGCCATTGTTAAAGTTAAGTTCCAATACATTTCAGAATTTATCATCATATATTGAATATATTGAATATCGCTGCATATAAGGAGCAAACCTTCTTTAAAAATGGACTGATTAAAAGGTGATTTCAAATGAAGGAACTCTTCTGAGCTGCCAGTGTCCTGACTCAATGAGTCCAGTTACTTTTATTGACATGTGCACCGAGGTCCAGTGAAAAGCTTTTGTTGCGTATTAAACTGCCAGTGGAAATACAACACATGATTACAATCAAGCCACTCACAGTGTACAGATACATGACAAGGGAATAATAAGGGGAGAATCTATGGAAAGCAACAGGAGCTCTCCCTGACATTGTGTTCATAACTTCATTAGTCATTGAAGCAGAAATAGACCATTCGGCCCATCATGTCTACTTCGGCATTCAATCATGGCTGATCTATCTGTCCCCCTCAGCCCCATTCTCCTCCCTTCTCCCCATATCCCCTGGTTGGTATCTGTATTTGTGACTCCATTCAATTCAGAAGGTGGGAGGCTTTGTGACATCGCCCACGTTAGTTTCTGTGGTGTTGTTAACAACCACCCTCCACAACCTTTGTCCAAGCTGCCAAGACGAAAACATGTTTGATCAGATCTCCCCCCTGGTAGCTGATGGTGTGGGATCATCCTATGGAAACTCAATTTAATTTAATTTAATTTATTGTCACGTGTACCGAGGTGAATAACGTTTAGTACAAGATAAAGTCCAGTAAAGTCTGATTACAGTTACTCCGAGGGTCTCCAATGAGGCAGTTGGGAGGTCAAGACAGCTCTCTCATTGGTGATACGATAGTTCAGTTGCCTGATAATAGCCGGCACGAAACTGTTCCTGAATCTGGGGGTTTGCATTTCAAACTATCAGTTTAGTTTGGTTTAGAGATACAGCGCGGAAACAGGCCCTTTGGCCCACTGAGTCCGCACCGACCAGTGATCCCCGCACATATTAACACTAATCTGCACACACTAGGGACAATTTTACATTTATACCAAGCCTATTAACTTACAAATCTGTACTTCCTTCCAGTGTGGGAGGAAACCAAAGAGCTCGAAGAAAACCCTCGCAGGTCACGGGGAGAACATACAAACTCCGTTCAGACAGCACCCGTAGTCAGGATCGATCCCGGGTCTCCAGTGATGTAAGGTATTAGCTCTCCCGCTACGTCACCATGTTTAGCTTAGTTTATTCTCACGTGTACTGAGGTACAGTGGAAAGATTCTGTTGCGTGCCAACCATTCGGTGGAAAGACAATACATGTTTACAATCGAGCCACCCATAGATACACGATGAAGGGAATAATGTGAATAACGTTTAGTGTTAGATAAAGTCCAGTAAGTCCAATCAAAGATAGACCGAGGGTCTCTAGTGAGGTAAAGTCCATCAGCCCACTTGCAGAACTGATCAAGATCCTGCTGCAATATTTGACAACCATCTTCACTATACAACACCACCCACTTTTGTGTCATCTGCAAATATGCTAATCATGCCATCTACGTTCTCATACAAACCATTGATATCAATGACGAACAGCAATGGGCCCAGCAGCGAACACGGAGGCTCACCACTTGTCACAGGCAGCTCGCTTGTTCACAGGCCACTAATTCAGTTTGGATTAGAAACTCAACCTGATCTCTCCTGCCCTTCCACATAGTGATCAGTGGTTGAATTATATTACTAGAGCCCACTGGCTTATACAGAGACACAAGGGTCTGCATGTGCTGGGTCTTGGGGGGAAAATAAAAAAAGCTCCAGAGGAACTCAGCAGGCCAGGAAGCATTCATTTGGGTTGATCCAAAACATAGTCTGTCCATTTTCCTTCACAGATTTTACCTGGCTTGCTGAGTTCCATTAACAAAGATAGACACAAAATGCTGGAGTAACTCAGCGGGAAAGGCAGCATCTCTGGAGAGAAGGAATGGTTGACTTTTCGGGTTGAGACCCTTCTTCAGAAGTGAAATCCTATCAGCTGGTGTTTTACTTGCACTGGAAAAACTTGGCTAAGAAAATAATTCCTTGTTTTGTGCAGGAAGAAGTCATGTGAAGTTACGTGGTAACTTACGAGGAGGGGAGTGGGGCTGTGGAGTGTGGGGTGGAGTGTGGGGGGGAGTGGGGAATAGGTGGGAGACCAGGTGAGGCACTGAGGAGGGAAGCATCGGAAAAGAAAGGATGGAGGGAGGGGGGGGGGGGATCAAGAGTGGGGATCAAGAGGTCACCTATAAATGAAAAACTAGTAAAAGGGGTGATGTTATAGAGATGTGTAAGATCATGAGGGGAATATATAGGGTCAGTCAGATGTGTAGGAAGGAGGAGGGATCACAGAGGGTGTGCAGTAAAACAGAGTGCGGCAAAACTCTCATTGGAGAGAGGAGGCGAACTTCATCAAAGCAGGCAAACCTTGAGGAGATTTTGCTGTGTAGCAGACAAAATGTGTTGGGAGGAACTGCAGATGTTGGTTTAAATCAAAGACAACGCAAGAAACTGGAGTAACTCAGCAGGTCAGGCAGCATCTCTGGAGCAAAGGAATAGGTGACATTTTGGGTCAAGACCCTTCTACAGACCAGAGTATTTTGAATGAAGGTTCTGGAATAGAACTTGGATTCAAAATCTTCCAAATCAAAGCACAGTGTACTGTGGAAATACGTACAGCATTTATCTCTAAATGTTTTGTATATTTTGGTTAATCAGAGGATATGACAATTTAGAGATAAGCCCAGTAAACACCACTGTGCCAGGTGTTTCCTGCCAGCTCAACATGCAAGCAGGTTTTGCAGAGACTTGCTGTGCCTCTGCAAAATGTGGCCAGTACATTTTACATACAGGGTTTAAAATATGAAGGGCAATGTTCAACGTTACCATCTCGTCAGACCTTTCCTAATTGTGTGTAGGGTACATAAGTTATTGCGTATTCATGCATAAACTTGTCATTTCTGCAAGAGGATGTGTTATTAAAATTCATAACTTAAAATCAGCTGCAAAGATCCAGCAAACTGCCACAAACTACCCACAAAGGGACAATCATGGGAATTGTTTTGAAGACATTTGGGCCCCAGACCTGAGGAAGGATGTGCTGGCTCTGGAGAGGGTCCAGAGGAGGCTTCCAAGAATGATTCCAGTAATGAGTGGGTTTACATATGATGAGCACTGGGCCACTACTTGCAGGAGTTTCGGGAGTTTAGATGGTTGGGGTGGGGGGGGACCTCATTGCAACTTACAGAATAATGAAAGGCATAGATAGAGTGGAAGTTCCCACTGGTGGGAGAGTCTAGGACCAGAGGTCATAGCATCAGAATTAAAAGTCGCTGTTTTAGAAAGAAGGTGAAGAGGAAGTTTAGTCAGAGGGAAGTTAATCTGTGGAACTCATCGCCACAGTGGATGGTCCAAAGGTCATCCCGATGCATGTCTTGCTTCCTAACACAGTCCTTTACAAGCTGTACCTGGACACAATATCTACAGGTATAATCGCCAGGGTCTCCAGCAGTTTTCCAACCTTCCTACATCCCGATTGAGGAGAATTGAACCAATTTACCTGCCACCGCCGCTGCACTCACCCAAGAAAGAAAAAAACAATCACAAGACACACACACAAGCGCAGAATTTACATTATCCTCTTAATCAACTTGACCCCCCCCCCCCCCCCCCCCCACCCCCCCCCCCCCCCCCCACACACAGCACTTGCCCCTCCCCCCCATCATTTGTCCCTCCCCCACACACAGCATTTGCCCCATCTCTCACACAGCACTCGACCCTCCCCCACACACAGTACTTGCCCCATCCCCCACACATAGCACCTGTCCCCCCCCCCCCCCCACCCCCTAGCATCTGAAACACCGCCCTTCCCATTAATGCACAATCTTGTATCTAGGGTAGGGAAATCAATAACCAGATGACAAAGGTTTAAGGTGACAGGGAAAAAGTCATTAGAAATCCAAGGGACATCTTTTTTACTCAGAGAATGGTGGGTTTTCTGGTACGAGCTGCCAGATGAGGTACAGTAGCTGTGGCAGGGACTATAACAGCATTTAAAAGACACACAGAGAGATACATGAAAGGAAAGGTTTAGAACCATATGGGTCAAATGTGTGCAAATGAGACTAACTTAGATGGGGCAATTTGGTGAGCATGGACAATTGGGGCTGTCGAGCCTGTTTCCATGCTGTATGACTATGACAGATGGAGAACTTGCCCCACGTGATGCTGCTAAACAAGGTGAGAGTGCAAGGTATTAGAGGGAAGATACCTGCATGGATAGCAGGTTGGCTGAATGGCAGAAGGCCAAGAGTGGGGAAAAAGGGACTTTTTGTGATAGGCTACTGGTGACTAGTGGTGTTCCGTTGGGGTCGGGGTTGAGGCCGATACTCTTCACATAGTTTATCAATGATATAGATGAGGAAATTGATCGATATGTGGCTGTTTGCAGATGATATAAAGATAGGTGGAGGAGTAGCTAATGTAGAGGAAGCAGGGAGTCTGCAGAAGGACTTGGACAGGTTGCAAGAGGTGGAAGATGGAATACGGTGAAGCAAAGTGTACAGTCATGCATTTTGATAATAGGACTAAAGGCATAGACTATTTTGTAAATAGGGAGAGGATTCAGAAATCTGAGGAGCAAAGGGACTTGGGAGTACCGGTGGAGTGGTCCCAAAAGATTAATTTGCAAGTTAAATCAGTAGTAAGGGAGGCAAATGTCATGTTAGCAATCATTTTGAGAGGACTAGAATATAAAAGCACAGATGCAATGCTGAGGCTTTATAGGGTGCCCAGTCAGACTGCATTTGGAGTTTTGTGAACATTTATGTTCCACATATCTGAGTAGGGATTTGCTAGCATTGGAGAGAGTCCAGAAGAGATTGATGAGAATGATCCCAAGGAGGATTGGGTTAACGTATGAGGAGCATGTGAGGGCTTTGGGCCTGTACTCGTGTGTGTTTAGAAGGATGAGTAGGAATCTCATTGAAACCAACTAAATAATGAAACGACAACACAGCGTGGATGCTGAGAGGATGTTTCCAGTAGTGGGAGAATCTAGGACCACAGGGCACAGCCTAGGAATAAAAGGACATTATGTTACAATGATGAGGAGGATAGCAAAATGATTTGAGTATAGGAGCACGGAGGTTCTTCTGCAGTTGTATAGGGTCTTGGTGAGACCACACCTGGAGTATTGTGTACAGTTTTAGTCTCCTAATCTGAGGAAGGACTTTCTTGCCATAGAGGGAGTACAGAGAAGTTTCACCAGACTGATTCCTGGGATGTCAGGACTTTCATATGAAGAAAGACTGGATAGACTCTTTTTGTATTTGATAGAATTTAGAAGATTGAGGGGGGATCTTACAGAAAGTTACAAAATTCTTAAGGGGTTGTACAGGCTAGATGCAGGAAGATTGTTCCCGATGTTGGGGAAGTCCAGAACAAGTGGTCACAGTTTAAGGATAAGGGAGACCGAGATGAGAAAAACATTTTTCACACAGAGAGTGGTGAATCTCTGGAATTCTCTGCCACAGAATGTAGTTGAGGCCAGTGCATTCGCTATATTTAAGAGGGAGCTAGATGTGGCCCTTGTGGCTAAAGGGATCAGGTGGTATGGAGAGAAGGCAGGTACAGGATACTGAGTTTGATGATCAGCCATGATCATATTGAATGGCGGTGCAGGCTCGCAGGGCCGAATGGCCTACTCCTACACCTATTTTCTATGTTTCTATGTTTCGATTATTTTGCCGGAGGTTGGTTTATTTGTGGAATTCATTGCCACAGACGACTGTGGAAGCCAAGGCATTGGGTATTTGCAAAGCAGAGATTGAAAGGTTATTAATTATGAAGGAAGCCAAATGTGAGGAAGAAGGTGGGAGAATGGGATTCAGAGGGAAAGATCAAACGTGAATGAATTGTGGAATAGAATCGATGGGCCAAATGGCCTAATTCTGCTCCTATGATATGAACATAAAAACATGAGAGTATGAAATATGTTTGTTCTCTTCTGCATTTGAGACTGTGATACAGGGCACAATAAAAATGAATTAAATCTGCATTCAGCATGGTGTGGTATTTTCAGGCGGCTGCTGAGATGGCGTGTGGGCTGGCTGCCCTGAACTGTTTGCAAATTGCCAAAGCACCTGGTGGTGGAAGGATGTAAATGAGAAGAGCACCCACATGGTCTGGATCACACTGTGGACACTGGGATCAACCATCTCCTCTCTGACGGTAAGCTTCTTTAACTGTCTGCTTCTTGGATGCAGGTATCGGCTCGGTGACACGTTTCCGTTTCAAATTCAATAGATAATAGTCAATAGGTGCAGAAGTAGACCACTCGGCCCTTTGAGCCAGCACCGCCACTCACAGTGATCATGGCTGATCATCCCCAATCAATACCCCGTTCCTGCCTTCTCACTATATCCCTTGACACTGCTATCTTTAAGAGCTCCATCTAACTCTCTATTGAAAGCATCCAGAGAATTGGCCTACACTGCCTTCTGAGGCAGAGAATTCCACAGATTCACAACTCTCTGGGTGAAAAGATTTTCCTCATCACCAATCTAAATGGCTTACCCCTTATTCTTAAACTGTGGCCCCTGGTTCTGGACTCCCCCAACATCAGGAACATGTATCCTGCCTCTAGCGTGTCCAAACCCTTAATAATCGTACATGTTTCAATAAGATCCCCCCTCAGCCTTCTAAATTCCAGAGTATACAAGCCCAGCCGCTCCATTAAACTGCGTCTGCCATGCATCTGCCCACTCTCCCACCCTGTCCAAGTCACCCTGCAATCTCATAGCATCTTCCTCACAGTTCACACCCCCACCAAGCTTTGTGTCATCTGCAAATGTGTTAGTTACTTTTAATTCCTTCATTGGTTTCTCAAGAGAAGGCGAAAGAAAGAAAATGGATGGGATAAACCCATTAAAGGGCAGGTTCTTTCTCATTGGTGCATTCGAGCAGACTGCAGTTCACGCCTTACTTCGTTCAAAATCTATTGGTTGTTTGGAGCAAAACATCATTTACTATGAAAACTGTTGTCAAAGAATTAACTCTCAGATACGTTAGTGTGTCAGAAGATTTTGGAGAGACCATTCTATGTCCGTAGTGGGTGTTCAGTTGAAGTCCTGGTATCATCGCTGCAATTGGCCGCTGGGAGAATGCTGCGGTCCTTCTTTACTTTGGTTGTATTGCAGATTTGGAACTGTGAGTTCATTGAGAATGTTGAAAATATTCGGTGATCAATTAACATGATATTTATTATTATACTCTATATTCCCGTATCTTTATAGCCACATAATGGAACGTTGCGGTGTATGGGACTGTGGATAGTAGAACATATTTATTCTCTGAATGGAGACACAAGGACCTGCAGATGTAGTTTTATGAACAAATACACAATTTGCTGGAATAACACAGCGGGTCAGGCAGCGTCTCTGGAGGACTTGGATAGATGACATTTCGGGTCGGGACCCTTCTTCAAACTGTTGCTGCCTGATCCGCGGTGTCACTCCAGCACTTTGTGGCTTATCACTAAATGTTGTGATGAAAAAATAGTGATCTATTAAATTGATGATAAATTTCTGCCACGTGTGAAATTTCCACCTGTCCAGATCAGGGGTTTGTGTGTTTTTATAATGCGAGCACAGGAGCAGAGATGAGAAAACATGCTCATTTCCTTCAAATGACGGGAGAAGTGGCCTATTCAAATGTGGCAATTATGTTAATAAATAATTCATTATTTTCTAATATTTTCTAACTGAGCCATTTGGTAACAAGTTGCTGACTTCTGCCGGAACAGTGTGTGTTTGGATAATGTCGCCAAGATTAACACATTTAACATCCCATTCCGATTTTGTCAAACAGATTTAAACGTGAAATTTCATCCACGGGAATGTTCTTCAGTCACAGATCAATCAACCCGCAAGACTCGGGTCTTGTGTACTGCAATTCAGAAAGAGATTATTAATCTGAATTGATCAGAGGTATAGGGCGGTCACTGTTGGGACAGAGTACATCGGAGTCCGGAGAGTATAAACTCCTTGAGGTGAACAACAGCATCCAAAGCTTCAGCTGTTGCTGACTGAAGCCGCACGCAAATTCTTGTCGCTGATAGTGATCCGGTGCAGCTTCTTTTATCCCCCATATAGAAACATAGAAACATAGAAACATAGAAAATAGGTGCAGGAGGAGGCCATTCGGTCCTTCGAGCCAGCACCGCCACTCATTGTGATCATGGCTGGTCGTCCCCTATCAATGACCCGTGCCTGCCTTCTCCCCATATCCCTTGACTCCACTAGCACCTAGAGCTCTATCTAACTCTCTCTTAAATCCATCCAGTGACTTGGCCTCCACTGCCCTCTGTGGCAGGGAATTCCGTAAATATCATAGAGTGAGCGGAGCAAATTTATGAATTGCAGTTAGTATCATGTTGTCGGAAATGTTTTATTAATTTTACAACATTAGAAGGCATACCGATGTAGAATGAACACTGCTAAAATTAACATTCATTTTGTCATTGATCTTAATCATTCACTTGGAAGGATATTGACACCGACATTTCCACACAGTGGTAGAGTTTAATTTGCCTACAGTTATCTTCAAATGTGTGACATTTTATATTAAACCGAGTTTTCAGTTTGCCCCTGTGTGTGTGCGGCGATAAGTAGCAACTGATTTTGCTCGGGTCATTTTTGCATTTTCCATTCTGTTTATGTGGAGAATCGCAATTTGTGAGATGTTGCAAATTCACTTCTTCGATTCAGCTTGAAGGTTTAGTGCAGATTTCCGTGACAAAATTCAGCTTGATGTTTTATCTCATTCATGTACCTCGTGTTAAATGCTCAATGAGAGAAAGACACAGATAGACAGACAGAGAGAGACAGAGAGAGATGGAGATGGAGAGAGACGTGTAAACAGAACCTTCGGCGAGGCAGCAGCCGCTGAGGAAAGTATAATAGTCCACGTTGGGACTGATGGACAGAATTTGTGGAAAGAACAGCAGAGAACAAATCACCTTTGTTTCTCTTTCCACAGGTACTGAGTGTTTCAGAGTTTTACCTCTGTTTTGAAGATTTCTCCCATTTGCTGCTTTCTAGATTAATTCAGGCATATATTCAGCTGTTGTTTCTCAATCCCCGTCCACCTCATTGACACTTCTATTTAGTGTCACGTTCAGTCGATCGTATAGTTTCTCAATGGTCACTGTTTTGGTTAAGATTTATGTTATAAACTCCATCAAAGGTAAATGCGCATTGCCTGATCGAGTAGACTTTCGGCAATCTTTACATCTCCTTTCTTTTGAAATTGATTCGCCTGTATTGAATATTCTGCAGAATATTCAGTTGCGTTTGACGAAATACCGATACGTTTTTCAGTTGCTTCCACTTGCTCCACGTCCTGCATTTTCTATTAACAGCTAACTTCAGTTTATCTCTGTTTGATATGCCGATCAGAAAATATGTATCTCCGAATGGAGACACGAGGGACTGCAGATACTGGTTTACAAAAAAACTCAATTTGTTGGAATAACACATCGTGTCAGGCAGCATCTCTGGAGAACATGGATAGGTGACGTTTTAAATCGGCCCCTTTTTTCAAACTGATGCTGCCTGACCCGCTGGGTTACTGCAGCCCTTTATGTCTGTATCTCTAAATGTTGTGATGAAAACATAGTGATCTATTAAAGTGATGAAAAATGTCGTCCACGTGTGAATTTTCCACCTGTCCTGATCAGGGCTTTGCCTGTTTTGTAATGAGGGCACAGGAGCAGAGTGAATTTTTAAAAATAGGTTCATTCACCTTGACAACGGCTGGATGGAATATTGAAGTGTGTTATTTGCTTTCTATAATTAATTAGTTACTTTCTAATGTTTGCTATTTGAGTCCTTGTATGACAGTCGCACAATTCCGTCGGAATAGGCTATATATTTGGGTAATGTCGCCAAGATTAACACATTTAACTTCCCATTCAGATTTTTGAAAACAGATTTAAACGTGATATTTCGTCCACGGGAATTTTCTTCAGTCACAGATCAGTCCACCGCAAGACTCGGGTCTTGTGTACTGCAATTCAGAAAGAGATTATTAATCTGAATTCATCAGAGGTAAAGGACGGTCACTTTTGGGGCAGAGTACATCGGAGTCCAGAGAGTGTAAACTCCTTGAGGTGAACAACAGCATCCAAAGCTGCAGCTGTTGCTGACTGACGCCGCACACAAATTCCTGTCGCTTATAGTGATCAGTTGCAGCTATTTTTATCCACCATGTCATACTGTGAACTGAGCATATTTATAAAATGTAGTTAGTATCCTGTTGTTGCATAGGTTTTATTAATTTTCTATCATTAAAGGTCATCTCGATGTAGAATGAACACTGTTAAAATTAGCATTAATATTGTCATTGAACACTCACTTCGATGGATATTGACGCTGACATTTCCACACAGTGGTCAATGATCTTCAAATGCGTCACATTGTATATTAACGGAGTTTTCAGTTTGGCACTTTGCGTGTCCGGCTATTAGTAGCAACACGTTTATTTCTCGGGGCATTTGTGCATTCTCCATTCTGTTTAGGCGGAGAATCGCAGTTAGAGAGATGTTGCAATTTTCTTTAAATTGCTTTTCACTTGTTCTATGTTGGTTAAAAGTTCACTGCAGTTCCGTAACAAATTTCGCCTTGATAGTTTATCTCCTACATATACCTCGTGTTAAATACATAATGAGGCAGTGAGACGCGCAAACAGAACTTTCGGCGGGGCCGCAGCTTCTGAGGAAAGTAAAACAGTCCACGTTGGGACTGATGTACAGAACTCACCTCTGTTTTCTCTCTGTTGAGAGTTTCAGTTTTACTTCTTTGCTTTGAAGATTTATCTCATTTGATGCTTTATAGATAAATTCAGGCATATATTCAGCTGTTGTTTCTCCATTCCCGTCCACCTCATTATACAAATCAGAAAACAAAAGCAGGACATATTCATCCGTGAATTATCGGCAGAAATTGGGCGCTGGCTAAATCAAACTCCAACTTTTCTTCTGATTTTGTCGTTAAGATAACATCACGTCATTGAATATTGTTGGAGCCTGTGTAATTGACACCACGTTGGCATCTATGTAAATGTGTAGGAAGGAACTGCAGATTCTGGTTTAAACAAACAACATGGAAAGACCCCTTGACCACCGAGTCTCAGGCGAGCAGCAAACATCCAATTGCATTATTAATCCTATTTTTTTTTCCTCGTTCTCATCAACTCACCGAAGATACTGCCACTCATGCACATGAGGGAATATTTACAGCGGGTAAATGCCCGGTTTGGAATGTAGGACAGAAACAGAACGCGCGGGGGAAACCCACACAGGCACTAGGAGAACGTGCAAAATCCACACTGACAGCACCCGAGGTCGGCATTGAACTCGGGTCTATGACGCTGCCTGCAGTGGCTCTACTGGTTGGAAGGAGCACGTTATCGGTATCCTCTATTTAATTTTACTACCGCTGCTTCCACCCAGTTGTAGCGATCTCGGTTCATTCCTTACCACCGGTGCTGTATGACATGCTATTACACTTGTATCTTCCCTGTGACTGTGCGCGTTTGCCCGGGTGCTCGCGTTTCTTCGCGCATCCCAATGATTTGTTGCTAGGTAGTTTAATTATCTACTGTAAATTATCTTGAGTAGAATGGTTAAACGGATGAAAGAAGTGTTGATGGGCCCGAATGAAGGGAAATAAGCAGAGGGTAATTTAAATCAACGAGACTGTTGTACAGTGATTGGTATGGAGCCGATGGGCTGAATGGTCTCCTCCTTGTCCTTAGTAGTTTAGAATGGGAGCTGTGTTTTATACATGATGTGTAATGGTACTGCTTCCGTGTGCATTAAATACTTGAATAATCGTAATACACGTCTGAGAAAATATGGTCCTAAAATGATTCCCAAATCGTCAGATACGATTGTGCTGTTTATATTATTATTATTACTTCGCGAGATATAACACTAAATTAATGAGCCTATTGTGCACGCGGTCAATTGTCCACTGCATTGTCCACGGGCCGAGTTTGTGCAATCGGTGAAAGGCATAGAATTGAATAACATTATCTAGATTCACAAATTGTAACGCGGGTTTGAAACTGTGAACGTAAATAGACTTTCCCCACTTCTTGAAAATCGGTTAAAAGGAAATGGCAACTGGCGAGACAGTATCTGTTCCTGGAGCCAAGTGGATAACAACACTCAGGTGTGGGAGCAAGTCGTGCCCAGTTATTGCTGGACAACGCAGGACACAAAGGAACCAACGTGTAACGTTGGAATATCATTCAAGCATTCTCCACAAGCAAATCTGAAAATAAATAGAGTCATAGAGTCGTAAATATTAGCATCGCCGCACCTGTATTAAAATACTGGAAAGCAGTATAGAAATCAGGGGCAGAATATCTTCAGTAGTCTGGGATCAGGTCATTTGTCCATCATGTGGTAGACGGTGTTGAACACAGAAAAATATCCTGCAAATCCATCGGAGGGAATTTCGTCGTAAATTTTGTTGGAGGGGAAATGAAGGAGTGGCTGTCCGCAGAAAATTAAAATGATCGAGTTTGGCACACGGGTCAGTTCACTTTATATCGTCTGTGGAAAGTAAAATTGAAATGAGAATCTGAATTCGTGACAGTGTGAACCTCACAGACAGGAGCTATTTCAAGAGTGTTTTATTTTTAACTGTCATATGTACCGAAAATGAAAACAATGAAATAATTTATTCTAGGGGAGTAAGGATGGGGTTATTCACTGTTAATTGCATTATGAATTTTTCCATGCGAATTATCAGTCAGAGTGGCAACACAATGTATTTTCAAGGCTACGTAAAATGTGTCCGAAACTGATAGTTCACCAGAGGCGATAGGAGAGTTGTCGTGGCCCGACAGGCCTACTTTTCAGGTATATTGTTCCCTGTCGTTCTAAAAGGGTCACCCTGGTGTAGGAAGGAAGCCATTATGACGGGAAGAATGCAGTGAAGATTTACAAGAACGTTTCCAGCACTTAAGGACCCGAGCTGTAGAGAGAGATTGGGCAAGCTAGGACTTTATTCCTTGGAGCGCAGGAGACCAAGGGGCGATGGAGGTGCATATAATCACGAGAGGAATTAATAAGGTGAATGGCACAGAGTATTTTAAACCTGGATAGGAGAAATTAAAACTACAGAGGCTAAAGGTTTAAGATGAGACGGGAAAGATTTAATAGGATCCAGAGGGGCGTTTTTTCCAGACACAGGGTGTTGGGTATATGGAACAAGCTGCCAGGGGAGGCAGCTGGGGCAGGTATTTAACAATCTGGTCGGCATGGACCAAATTTACCACATCGGTAAATTGTGTCCAGATATCTGTAGATCTAACAATAAATTTCATTACAAAAGAGACGATAGGATTTTCTGACTGCTGATACTCATTTACAGAAACGTCTAAAAAAGCAGGTGGGAAGGTGAAACAACTCTCTGTAGCGGTTCGGAACGCTGCCTCTCAGGTTACTGTCAGGACTTTTTCCGGTGATGGTTTCATTAATGAGATGCCCACCTCCCCATGGACCCATTCGCTCCAACATCCCAACCCCATCACTCCACCCGGCACACAGCCAAATCTCATTCTTTATTTCTCATTTCAGGCCGTCCCGGGGATTGTCAGGCGGACCCTTCAGGTAACCTCGCTTAACTTTCACTGCGTTATGAGTGCGGCTACTGAGACTGATTGTTACTGAAGACCTTTAATGCTACTTGCGAGGTGACTGCCGTCTACAGACGGAGTGACGATCAGTAATGTCCCTGAAGCGCGCAGTGTGGGGAGTCGATTCTGCTGACATGGTTCCCGGTTCCAAGCGTGTTCCCACTGCTCATCCCACTGTGGAGTCCCAGTCCGGATCTTTCACCTTTGGCGTCCAATTCCAGGAATGCCTTCACACCTCTAACACGTTTGGGTTCCATTGCCCGTCACATGAGCTTTGAGTACAGCGGGGCACTAACCCGCGCAGCTCATCAGCCGCTCTCCCGAGAATGAAAACGAACCTGCAGCTGAACTTGGAGACACAAGGAACTGTAGATGCTAGTTTATAATAAAAAACCACAGTGCTGGAGTAACTCGGTTGGACAGGCAGCATCTCAGGAGAACATGGGTGGGTTTCCGCTGAGTTACTCCAGCACTCTGTGTCCGCAGCTCACCCTGCCTGCTCGGGCGCCGCTTTCATCCCAAGAATGACCGGGTGATCCCGGTTCTCCGGACGGTTACCAGCTTACTGCTTATTGTTGACACTGTTCACAGTTCATTCGGGGTCTGCCGCTCCCGTTGATCATTCCGTGGTACATGTGGACTTTGAATGGTTGGAGCTAGGGGTGGCTGGGAGCGCGGTGTGCGGGGCGCCGACTGACCCGCGGCTTAAACCGTCGGCAACGTTTGTTCTTCTATTTTCTGATTTTTGTTTTCAGAAAGCGTGAAGTTGAGGCTGGTGAACGGGGGCAGTCCATGCGCCGGGAGAGTGGAGGTTCACTACAAGGGGAACTGGGGGACTGTGTATGGTAGCGGCTGGGACCTGCAGGACGCGGTGGTGGTGTGTCGGGAGCTGGGCTGCGGCGCCGCAGTGAAAGCACCGCGCGCAGCTCACTTTGGACCGGGGTCCGGACCCGTTGTGACGTCATATGTTGAGTGCAGCGGGAGCGAGGCCGCTCTGCGGGAGTGTAAATCAGGGCCATGGGAGGACATTGGCTATCCACACTCCAACGATGCCGGCGTCATCTGCGAAGGTAAACATCAGCTTTTTCTCTCTTTGTTCCGCAGTTTGGTGATTTCCGGGATGCCCTGGATGTAAATGTCTCGGACTGACCGCCCGCGGCGAGTGGTGTGAAATTAAATCCAGTGTCTGTCCGTTTTATTCCTGTCCAATTGGAATCAAATTTCGCTTCTGGATCTCACATTCTGGTTTGAATTAAACAAACACAACCTGGAGCATTAAATACTCTCACCCGGTACAATGACGGGGCCAATAAACACGCGGCTGGAGGGACTGAGTTGGTGAATCAGCAACTGTCGGAGACTGCTACATTTCTTTCCAGAGCTGTTCTGGATTATCGTTTTGCCGGGTCAACATATGTCACGGCCTTGGGAGGACGGGGGGCGGGGCGTGGGTGGGGGGGGGGGGGGGGGGGGGGGGGGTCGAGTTCGAGGTATCGGAGGTCAGCTGCGGATATCGGCAATGGGAACGGATGTGCTGAATTTGGAGCATGTTCAGAGGAGGTTTCAGAGAATGTTTCCATCGAGAACTGGGTTAACATATGATGAGTTTTAAGGCAATGGGCCTGTATTCACTAGAGTTTAGAAGGATGAAGGGGCCATCATAGAAACTCACCAAATAGGAAAGGCCTGGATAGCGTGAATGTGGAGAGGATTAGCGCGCATGGGAGAGCCCAGGCCCCGAGGCCACAGCCTCAGTAAAAGGCGTACATTTGAAAAGGGAAGGGGAAGAATCTCTTTCATTACAGTGATAAATCTGCAGAATTCATTGCCACAGACGGCTGTGGAGGCCAAGTTAATGGATAAAATTATAAAAGGACTGGTCAAGCTAGATGCAGGAAAAGTGTTCCCAATGTTGGGGGAGTCCAGAACCAGGGGCCACAGTCTTAGAATAAAGGGGAGGTCATTTAAGACTGAGGTGAGAAAAACCTTTTTCACCCAGAGAGTTGTGAATTTATAGAATTCCCTGCCACAGAGGGCAGTGGAGGCCAAATCACTGGATGGATTTAAGAGAGTTAGATAGAGCTCTAGGGGCTAGTGGAGTCAAGGGATATGGGGAGAAGTCTGGCACGGGTTATTGATAGGGGACGATCATCCATGATCACAATGAATGGCGGTGCTGGCTCGAAGGGCCGATTGGCCTCCTCCTGCACCTATTTTCTATGTTTCTATGTCTATATTTCTAAAAGTAATTGTAATTGTCTTATAATTGTAAGGCGGGGATTGACAGATTCGTGTTGAATAAGGTTGTCAGGGGTTATGAGGAGAAAGCAGGAGAAAGGGGTTGAGAGGTAAAGCTAGACCAGCCACGATTTAACGGTGAAGTAGACGTGGGCCGAATAGTATATAGTTCTTTTTTCTACAGTTTGTACTTGGAATTCGTTTAATGGGACAGGAGCAGACAGATTCACTAGGTCGGTTTGCACAGTCTTGCCTGTGGAGTTTGTCACGTTCTGCAGGACGGAATGTTCCATAAATAATAATTATATTCGACTTGTAGGATTAGGTTTAGGTTTATCATTGTGACGTAACTGAGGAAGAGTGAAAGGCTTTGTTTTACATGCTATGCAAACAGATCAGATACACAACGCATATTTATAATCAAATACAATATATAGTGTAAAGAGGAAGTTACAGAGAGCAGAATATAGTACTCAGCATGTTAGCGCATCGTGGTAGAGGAAGGATGAGAATGGGAGCACATATATCATTAGTAAGGGACTGATTTCAACGTCAGATTTGTGTTGAACTTTCAGGGATGTTTTTGTAAATTGTCTTTATAATTGTGGCTTTCATGACTATCTTTTATTTTTTTTCGCAGATCACAGAGTGCCAAGATTGGTATCTAAAGATGATCAGTGCTCGGGAAGACTGGAAGTGCAGTATGGTGAAACCTGGGGAACCGTGTGTGACCTGGCCTGGGATATGGATGATGCCAGTGTAGTGTGCAGTCAGTTTCATTGTGGAGTCGCCGTGTCTGTTCCGAGAGGGGCTTATTATGGAAAGGGAACTGGCCTTGTACGGAGCGATGTATTTGAATGTAAGGGTAATGAGACAAGCCTGTGGGACTGTCCGCGTTCTTTAGGAACTCTTCATTGCAACCACACGAGCGATGTCAGTGTGATCTGTTCTGGTGAGTGCCAGCTTTAACCATATAACCGTATAACAATTACAGCACGGAAACAGACCATCTCGTCCGTGCCGAACACTTATTCTCACCTAGTCCCATCTACCTGCACTCAGACCATAACCCTCCAATCCTTTCCCGTCCATATACCTATCCAATTTATTTTTAAATTATAAAA
This sequence comes from Amblyraja radiata, assembly GCF_010909765.2. Lineage (NCBI taxonomy): Eukaryota > Metazoa > Chordata > Chondrichthyes > Rajiformes > Rajidae > Amblyraja > Amblyraja radiata. The sequence goes on from NW_022630504.1 coordinate 29,174, forward strand.
TCGAACCTGCCTCCCCCACTTACACTGGAAGCTCATTCCACACAGCTACCACTCTCTGAGTAAAGAAGTCCCCCCTCATGTTACCCCTAACCCTTGTGTCCCTTAATTCTCAAATCATGTCCTCTTGTTTGAATCTTCCCTATTCTCAATGGAAAAAGCTTATCCACGTCAACTATGTCTATCCCTCTCATCATTTTAAAGAACCCTATCAAGTCCCCCCTTAACCTTCTGCGCTCCAAAGAATAAAGACCTAACTTGTTCAACCTTTCTCTGTAACTTAGTTGTTGAAATCCAGGCAACATTCTAGTAAATCTCCTCTGTACTCTCTCTATTTTGTTGACATCTTTCCTATAATTTGTCGACCAAAATTGTACACCATACTCATGAATTGGCCTGACCAATGCCTTGTACAATTTTAACATTGCATCCCAACTTCTATACTCAATGCTCTGATTTATAAAGGCCAGCACACCAAAAGCTTTCTTTACCATCCTATCTACATGAGATTTCACCTTCAGGGAACTATGTACAGTTATTCCTAGATACCTCTGTTCAACTGCATTCCTCAATTTGCTACCATTTACCATGTACGTCCTATTTTGATTTGTCCATGTAGCACCTCACACTTATCATCATTAAACTCCATCTGCCATCTTTCAGCCCACTCTTCCAAATGGCCTAAATCTCTCTGTAGACTTTGAAAATCTACTTCATTATCCACAACACCAGCTATCTGCAGTAATAACTCCAATTTTAAAATCAGGAGACCCCACTATAATGAGTAATTATAGACCAATAAGCATTCTTCCGGGAATTTCCAAGATAGCTGAAAAATGGGTTGCAGGACAGATAATTAAACATTTAAACAATAGTCCATATACCCTAAACCCAATGCAGTTTGGCTTCAGAAAATATCACTCCATTGAGACGGCACTTTGCTTCCTTTTGGAAAATATGAAGTCCAAAATTGATGCAGGTGGTGTTATAGGAGCTGTTTTTCTTGATTTACGAAAAGCCTTTGATACTGTGAACCACCAGATCTTGATGACCAAATTGTCCTATTTTATCCTCTCTTTGAGCACGATGAAATGGATTGAGTCATATATGGTACAGAGAAAACAATGTGTTAGAGTGCACAACAGTAAATCTGCAACTTCTAAAAACCCTCTTGGTGTACCTCAAGGTTCAATCTTGGGACCGCCATTATTCAGTCTGCACATTAATGATCTACCAAGTAGCTGTACATCAAATGTAACTTGCCAGATGTATGCTGACGATGCAGTTGTGTATGTACATGCCAAAAACAAACATCAAGCTGCACAAGACCTATCAGCTGCTATGATTAATGTGTCAAACTGGTTGCAGTTTTCTGATCTACATCTTAATGTGTCAAAGACTGTCTGTATGTTTTTCTCCAAAAAGGCAAGTACTGATGGAGATCCTGATGTGTTTGTACATGGAACAAAACTTAAAATTGTACATGAGTTTAAATATTTAGGAATCGTGATCGATTCACAGCTCTGCTTCAAACAACAGGTGAAAAGAACAGTAAATTTAATCAAATTTAATTTGTCCAACTTTAAATATATTAGAAATAATTTAACTATTGATTCAGCCAAACTATACTTTAATGCAATGATAGTGCCGTACATGACCTACTGTATAACAACTTGGTCACTGGCACGTAAGTCCACACTAAAGCCTGTTGAAATTGCTTATAAACAAGCCCTAAAAACTCTTGACAAAAAGCCCAGAATGTACCATCACTGTAGCATCCAGAAGAAATTTGATCTGCTGAGCTGGGAAAACGTAATAAAATATTCGGACTCGATTTTGGTTTACAAAATCTTCCGTGGACTAGCCCCACCTCCATTAAAGGACTTCATAAAGAAAAACACAAATAGGTCGACAAGAGCAGCCTCCAGGGGTGATTGTATAGTCCCGTTTAGGAAAAGTGTCTTTGGGCAGTCAGTATTTTCATATCGAGCGTCGCAGACCTGGAACGCGATACCATGCGTCTTACGGGATCTGCCAACCCTTACCTCATTTACCAAACATCTAAAAACATGGTTACTGCAAAATCAAAATTGCAATCATAATCTACCTTAAAATTATCATATGGTACTCTTTTATTGCTACTTTTTTACTTTATTGTTTGTTTTGTTTTTGTTTTTGTCTTTTGTTTTTACCTTGTTTGGGATGTGTTTACCTTGTGTTGGGACTAAAGATACTGGCTACAATCTTGCATATTACATGCAAATGTTTATTAATAAAATCAATTCAATTCAATTCAATTCAATCGTAGTATCATCTGCATACTTACTAATCCAATTTACCACCCATCATCCAGATCATTGATGTACATGACAAACAACAGTGGACCCAACACAGATCCCTGAGGCACCCCACTAGTCACCAGCCTCCAACCTGACAAACAGCCATCCATCATTACTCTCTGGCATCTCCCATTCAGCCACTGTTGATTCCATCTTGTTACTCCACTATTAATACCCAACAATTGAACCTTCTTAATCAACCTTCCATGTGGAGCCTTGTCAAAGGCCTTACTGAAGTCCATATAGACAACATCCACCGCTTTACCCTCATTGATTTCCCTAGTAACCTCTTCAAAAAATTCAAGAAGATTCGTCAAACACGACCTTCCAGGCACAAATCCATGTTGACTGTTCCTAATCAGACCCTGTTTATCCAGATGCTTATATATATTATCTCTAAGTATCCTTTCCATTAATTTTCCCACCATTGACGTCAAACTAACAGGTCTATAATTGCTTGGTTTACTCTTAGAACACTTTTTAAGCAATGGAACAACATGCGCAGTACACCAATCCTTTGGCACCATTCCCGTTTCTAATGACATTTGAAATATTTCTGTCATAGCCCCTGCTATTTCTACACTAACTTCCCGCAATGTTACAGGGAATATCCTGTCAGGACCTGGAGACCTATCCACTTTTATATTTTTCAAAAGTATCAGTATTTCCTCTTCTTTGAATCTCATAGTTTCCACAGCTACTCTACTTGTTTCCCTTACCTCACATAATTTAATATCCTTCTCCTTGGTGAGTACCGAAGAACAGAAATTGTTCAATATCTCCCCCCATCTCTTTTGGCTCTGCAGATAGCTGTCCACTCTGACTCTCTAATGGACCAATTTTTATCCCTCGTTATCCTTTTGCTATTAATATAGCTGTAGAAACCCTTTGGAAACAAATTATTAATAAACACTCATTATACTTGGAAGATAGGGATGAGATCTCGCCATTTACTTTCATCATTGGGGTTATGAAATGCTGGAATATAATT